>NC_137126.1:42272664-42370164 GCF_949319135.1 Squalius cephalus | reverse complement strand
CAGGTGGTCAATGCAGCAGGAGAGTGAGGTGTGTTTGCACAGAAGAAAGAAAAGACTGAAAGGTTTGAGGGAGGATCAGCATGTGTTTGCATAATTCTGTGAGGAATCCACTCTCTCGTTCCCTGTGTCACAGCACTGGAAAGCAGAGGAGATCAACAAAGAGAGAAGTTCAAGGTAAATGAGACGAAAAGAAGCGAGAAGAGAAGATAGGAGATCAACATATAGTAGAGAAGAGGAGATCAAAGAAGCAGTGTTGAGAAGTAACTAACTAAAAGCAGCAATGTTACTATTTAATAACCTAATTTTTCTCACAATAGTTTAGCTATTTTCATAATAGTTTACAGCACTGCTAAAAAGTTTGGGATCGGTAGCATTAACAGTTTTTTTTATTTTTTTATTACAGATTTTAATGTTCACTGCATTTATTTGATCAAATACAGTAAAATCAGCTATATTTTGAAATATTATCACTATTTAAAATAATTGTTTTCTATTCTAATATATTTTAAAATGCAATTTATTTTTTGTAATGGGAAAGCTACATTTTCAGCATCCATTATTGCTTGCTGACCCCAAACTTCTGACTGGCAGTTTTGTTGTATTTGGTATATACATTTACCTGTTAAATTTTGATACTGTCACCATAATTCAGATTCATTCAAAAACCTCATTGTTTTTAAATAAAGTAAAAAATATGTCTTTGATTAAATTATATTATTTGATATTTTTTAAATGGCGATAAACCATACAATCGCCTTGAAGGGTTAGGTCACCCAAAAATGAAAATTCTGTCATTAATTACCCTCATGTCGTTCCAAACCCGTAAGACTTTTGTTCATCTTCGGAACACAAATGAAGATCTTTTTGATGAAATCTGAGAGCTTTCTGTCCTCCCATTGACAGCTACGCAACTACTACTTTCACACTTCAAAAAGTTCAGAGAGATTGTAAAACTAATACATATGAATAAAGCGGTTTAGTCCAAATTTTCTGAAGAGACACGATCGTTTTATATGATTAAAAAACTGAATTTAGTCTTTTATTTACATATAAACATTCAACAACTCACCCATCAGTTGTGTAAAATGGAAACCAATGAGGTTCATTCTCGTGTTGTGCAGCACGTTTGAGCTTCCTCAAGAACCCAATAAGGTTTGTTCCCATGTCTCAAGCAGGTTCGGTTGAGCTTCTGTTTATGTTCGCTGATCAATGTTTATATGTGAATAAAAGACTAAATTAAAACTATTCGTCATATAAAGCAAGTCTTTTCATAAAATCTGGACTACGCTCAGTTCATATGGATTAGTTTTACGATGTCTTTATGAACTTTTTGAAGCATTGATTAAAGTGTCCGTTGCGTAGCTGTCAATGGAGGGACAGAAAGCTCTCAGATTTCATCAAAAAGATGTGTTCTTCACTTGTGTTCCGAAGATGAACAAAAATCTTACAGGTTTGGAACGACATGAGGGTGAGTAATTAATGACAGAATTTTCATTTTTGGGTGAACTAACCCTTTAAGTAACTTAATGTTGGAATGTTGGTAGTTTGTAGCGTAGCTAACTACTTTTTCAAAGCATTATCTTAACTGTAGTTTAACCACTTCAGATTATGATTAGATTGTTAACGAGGAGCACTTTCAAAGTAGCTTCCCCAACACTGCAAAGGAAATGATGGGGGAGATGAAGAGATCAACATAGATGGGAATAAAAGAAAGTCAACATATACTGTAGGTAGAGATCTGGGGAGAAGAGATGAGACATGATTGTAAAGAGATTAAGGGGTAGGAAATCACTGCCTGCATGATCTAGGAGATTTCGGATTAAAACATTCACTTTGATTAGTAAATGTTTCAGACAAAAAACAGTGCATGAAGGTCCACCCCAACCCCATCCTAAACCTAACCCTCAATAGAGCTAAAGCAGATTGTACAAAAACACATGTGTCCACCAAAGCGTTTTTAGCCAGCTGAAAACGCTAGGCGCTCTGCTGAAAATGCCTAGCTATGGGCGCTTGAGAGTTTGTTTTTTTCCGCGAAAGTGTTACAAGTATCTCATTTCACACATATTTTGTTTCTGTGCTGATTCTAAAATGTCAATACAATGTAACATATTTTCTCTGGCTCTTGTTTTAAATGATTTTGTTCCGTTATTATGCTTGTTGTTGTCATCTGTTGACGTTGTACAAGCAGAATGTGGCGGATGGTCGGTGTGGTATTAGTCCCGCCCCTCCTCCACTGTGATTGGACGGTTGGTTAAAAAGTGACACTAGGTGCGTTTCCATTACAGCTTTGCGCAAAACTTTTGCGATTTTTTAAAAATATCGATAAAAAACTATTGCGAAATGACGGCGTTTCCATTAACAGATGTTATGCGACTACAGCGTCATTTTTTCCTCTCGCCATAAGTCATTCCAAAAATCATGGCAACGGACGTTGGTAGGTTTATATATATCACAGCCACGTAACGCACTAGACATTATTATTATTAATGGAAGGAAACGTAGGCTTGTTATTCAAGCATTAATGGCAAGGAAAGACCCTTACTTACAGCACATATGAGGTGTTTCTGGGTGTTTCTCCCTCATTTCTGCTTCGAAGTCTTGATTGTGGCACCTCTATGAGTTTTAGAATCCAGTATTCCTGTAATTCTTTTGTCTTTTATGAATTTAATAAAGAACTCTGTCTCGTATTCTGTCCAAACACACCGCGCCTTCTAAGTCAGGTGACCTGTAAATGCGCAAAAACTGTTTCAATTGCAGTTTTGCGAAATATTCCTTTTTCGAATTGCCTGAAAAACCACCTCATGCGAGTGTAAAAACTTTTTTGCGATAAATGGGAGTTTTTACGGAATTGACGTGTTTCCATTGAGCGTATTTCCAATTCGCAATTTCAATTTGCGCAATTTGAAGGGTAATGGAAACGCGACTAGTGTTGAGCGCTGCGTTTTACCCAAAGATGAACATTCTTCAACACTCAGTGCCTCGTTATGCTCATGGCGTTTTAAAAACGCGGCGCTCCCATTGAAAACAATTGAAAAAATACGCCAGCCGCGTGAAAAAACTCTTTGGTGGACACACGACCTAAGGGAGATAAAAGGATATAAAGATAAATGAAAGGCGATGAATAGAAAGCAGACGAGTGGAAAGGAGAGGTGATCAACATGGAGATGAGAGCAACACAAAGGAGATCAACGGAGACATGAGATCAACATACTGTAGGAGGAGAAGAAGTGATGAAATCAAGGGAGAGAAGAAGAGATCAACATAGAGGAGAGGAGATCAAGGGAGATGAGAGGATATGTGAGGAGATCAGTGGGAGGAGAGTAGAGGACCGAGAGGCCTTAAAGTGTCCTACTCATGTATCCAGTGAAGAGAGGGATTAGAACACAGCAAAGTAGGTTGAAGGAAAAGGGCTGAATTAGAACAGGACCCTTGAGAAGCAGATCAAGAAGAGGGTGGGGGGAGAGCGAGGGAGTGGTTTGGATGAGAGATAGAATGATAGAAAAGAACTGAAAGGGAGACAGGAAACATGTTAAGGGAAAGAAGAAGAAGAGAGAGAGAGAGAGAGAGAGAGAGAGAGAGAGAGAGAGAGAGAGAGAGAGAGAGAGAGAGAGAGAGAGAGAGCACACATACGGCACAACAGTAGCCAGAAGCCAGAGAAGGAGAGCACTGTGCCTATTTGCCGACACGTATCTGTGTGTGATAGTGTGTGTGTACAGGCGTGCGCATGCATACAAAAGCACTTTGCTTCCCCACTTGATGGCCTAATCATTACCAAACCATTTTTCTACATCATGTATGCTGCCCTTCGCACCATTATCTCAGAGGTAATGACTAGGTCAGATTTAAATGCATTGAAACAAGTATGAAGTAGTACATCAACGTATGAGCGCGTGCTCATTTGTGTGTGTGTGTGTGTTAGCGTGTGTATTCGAGTGCGATTCTGTGTGTATCATCATGAGAGGCTGCAGCCCAAATGTACTCCAGGAATATCATTGTCGATTGACCTAGAATGAAGATTCGCACGTTTCTCATTCTCAAGATCAACTCAAGGATTTGGCCCTCAAGCCATTCAAAAGATACTACAAACTCTGCATAGTAAAACTCCTAGTAAAAGTTACAGAAGATTTGATGGATTTCACAGATACATGAT
Source organism: Squalius cephalus (assembly GCF_949319135.1). Taxonomy (NCBI): domain Eukaryota; kingdom Metazoa; phylum Chordata; class Actinopteri; order Cypriniformes; family Leuciscidae; genus Squalius; species Squalius cephalus. The sequence goes on along the minus strand of NC_137126.1, from coordinate 42,366,014 downwards.
TGATAGCCGAAGGCTCTTCTGAGTTCAAAAACATCTCTGCTGTTTTCATGTTAATAAGATATGTGGGATTTCATCTGGAGATCTTTTTCTTTTTATGCTAATATCTCAATGTTACCTAGAAATCCGGAAATGTCTTTCATGACGATCCAGACTCTCCATTCCTGTCATCGCATGTGTGTCGTGATGACAGCTGGGAAGCGAGGCAATCTCACGGTGAAATTGAACGGATTGGCCTCTGATTGGTTCCTTTGAAGTGTCAGGATAACGTTCGGGAAAAGCAGCACTTTCGCTCTGTAATGTCTATTCATGGATTGTAGTTTTTTTGCTTGTGCAGTCATTTGGTGCAGTCAAATGGCAGAGTTGCTTTTCAAATAATCTCTCGTCTCGCTAGGAATGGTGAACTTGTGTTTTCAGCTTTTAAAGTGGAAATTGTGAATTAGAGCATCGGTGCGCTTTTATGTTCCTCTGTCAGTTTTACATCGTGCAGACTTCTGAGAAGTACTCTCAAGCTCAGACGACACGCCCATGAACCATTCACACGATCTCTCATGCATACTGCACACAAAAATGGAAAAAGATTTCACTAAACAGCAAGCCCCAATCAGATTGGCTGACTTAACACAGGTTCGGAAGTCATAGTGGAAAGGATTTTAATAGTAAGGGAAAATAAGTAATCTCAGTTCCCAGAAGTAAGACTGTCATTGGACTTCCCAGTTTTTTTGTTGTTGTTGTTTATATATATATATATATATATATATATATATATATATATATATATATATATATATATATGTTTATATATGTATATACAGTGCCTTTTGAAACTTTGGACATGCCCCATGTTTTGGACATTTTAGCATAAATATGTATCATCAAAGAAAATACAATAAAATAACTTGCAATTATCATTAACCAGCAATATTTCTTGGATTATTTCAGGCCTTAGTATTTTTAAGATTATTGAGCACATTAAGATTATTAAGCATACTTATTTTTCAATAAGCTTTACTGATTGACTGTCTAATGGATACCCTCATGTCATTTCAAGCTTGTATGACTCTCTTTATTCTGTGGAACACAACAGACCATTAGAAGAGGTGATCAAGAGAATTAAAGACCAGATCAGTTTAGAGGTGGTTCTGAATTCAAGATAGTTTTAATAAAATATGCTTATCAATGTAAGGTCATCACAAAATATGATGTATACTAACATTTGTGGTCAGCTAGATTTTTTAAAGAAATTACTTATTATTCAGTAAGGATGCAAACTTTAAAATACATTGTACTTACAAGATTTCCATTCCAATTAAATTCTGTTCTTTTGAACTTCAAATACTGCAGTATCAAATACTGAGTGATGACTTATCTCATGAGTGAGCATAAGAGACTGTGATGACTCTATCATCTTACCAACCACAAACTTTTGAGCGGTAGTCTACAGAGGGTTATATACCATAATGCTTGATTCTGATTGACCAATCACACCTTTCTTTGGTCAGATCAAGGTTTCATACATTTTTCATGTAATATTTTTACTGTCAACTCAAATCAATTTCATGCCCATTTATTTATTCAGTCTTAAGAAGGATAATATAATGTCAGACAGTCATTATCCTTTATTTTGCCCGCCCCTAAACGTCACATAAAAAAAATTGACATGCAAACTGCAGTTTACATGTCAGTCAGACAGCTTTTTCCTGTCTAATGGGGGGTGGTTGTTGTCCAAAATAAGAAACAACGTGGACCAGACGTTACGCTGACAGTCAAAAGTCTGGCTTCGTCAGAATATAGTGGGTGTTTAATGAGTGGGTGCACATATCTAGTCCTGGATTAGCTCAATGCCAAATGGCTGTGCGCACATATACGCACATGACCGTGCTGAAATTAGTGTTCATCAAGCACTGAATTAGTGTGATCTGTAAATGATTCAGTGAGATGCAGACTGCCAGTTCGAGTGGATACTCTTCATAAGGCATGGCTTCTCACGCCCACTCCCCGTTCGAGAGCGGGACCTGGTGGGCGTACGGAGCGGAGAATCGGCCTGCATTTAAGGAAGACAAAAGGTTTATGATCAGCGGGGGGTATTTACCGAACCCGGGATCAGTCTGGCTGGATCAGTCAGAGACTGTGACAGCAGGAGCGTCAGGGGATGATTACACACCTCTAAGCCAATTGAGGAGCAGGACCGAGGCCAGACAGTGAGAGAGAGAGAGACAGAGACAGATGGGAAGAGAGATGAGATACTAATACACAAATACAGAGGGGGAGGGAACGACAGGACAGAGAAATAATCTCTCATTGTATTTCATGTTGAAAAATGCCCACAAGTATCCTCACAAAGCAGCAGTGATTACACACAATCGCACAGAAGACAGGTACTTAGCTACAGGCTAGTGGAGAGTGTGAAATGCTGAAAAAACACAACCAGTGGAGCTTCAGATACGTTCTTGTTTGTTTCTCAGTGATGTGTGCGAGAACTTCATTCTTCAGCCTTTTTCATTACAAGCACAAATTCATCATTGTCATAAACAGTATTGGGGGTAACACATAATAAGTAACATGAGATTACTTTTTCAAGTAACCAGTAGGAAGGAAGAAGGAGGAATACAGATTCAGTATTCCTCAAAATAAATAAAAAACAGGAAAATGCAAACTCAGGTTATTATGCAAATATACAATAATTAAATGTTAAATAACACAAATATACTTTATGTATTTAATCTCACTTTATAAACCAACAATCTTCACTGCTGACCTTCGATGATTCAATTCAACCATACTAATAAAGCAAAAATGACTTTAAATAAACCACATTTGTGTTTGGTTTATTTAAGCTGTTCCCTCTGTACAGACGTGAATTTAGCATTTCCTTCAGCCTGAGGCTTATTCATTTCACCTTTGGTGTGAAAGGGCTTTTACATTTGCCAAAAAACGTATTGTTAAAAATGTGTTATTAAAAAACATACAAGTCCAGTCCAGGTGAGAAAAACTAACGTTAAAGTAACATGATTCGTTACTTTCCATAAAAAGTAACTAAATAACGCAATTAGTTACCTCCTGTGTGCTATGGGCAATTCAAATTCATGACTAGAAAGGGAGCCAATTCATCAATTCTGAATTTTGATTCCACTGGCACATTTCACTGTTTGTATCACTCTAGTTTTATGTTGTTCCAGACAGGCTAACAGTCTATGCGATGCTCTACAACACAATAGTTGATTCTACTTTGGCTTCTTTGGGAACTATTTTCTTTGCCAGAGGAAAAATAACTGCCCACACTGTTTCTAAAATGCAAGTTACTCGATTTTAACTTGCTTATTGAACTGTTGTATAAAAGCCTGCAGCCTCATAGAGACAAATCACAGCAACACTGATCTTCAATACAACAGTTCATGTGGTATTAGTGAAATAGCAAAAATGACACAAATACTTTAGGCAAATAAATAAGATGTATAGAATGTTTCAATAAGACATTTTTCACAATTTTTCCTGACAAATCTTTTATTTTTGCTCTGTTTATAAGAAAATAAGCTGGCATCACATTCATATCAGAGTGTCCTTGCACCATGACATCCCTTAACACAGCCAGTGGTGCTTCAGATACATTGTTATGATTTATGTTGACTAGAGAACGTAATGTCAGCCTTTCCTATAAGAAAGAACAATCACAATTGAGATCTCTTAAAGGAACACTCCACCGTTTTTTTCATATTAAACTACGTTATTCCCTTAACTAAGACCAGTTGATACATAACTCTCTCGTCTCAGTGCGTGCACTCAATCGCTCTGGCGTGCGGCGACACTTTGATAGCACTTAGCTTAGCCCAGTTCATTCATTAGGAACCAAACAGAGATGAAGTTAGAAGCGACCAAACACCTCCACGTTTTCCCTATTTAAATACAGTTACACGAGTAGTTACACGACCAAGTATGGTGACACAAAATAAAACGTGGCGCTTTTCTAAGCGGGTAAAAAGGATAACTATAATGTATGGCGGAACAGCACTTGGGAGCACTTCGACTCGACATAGTTTAATATGAAAAAACGGTGGAGTGTTCCTGTAAATATCTCAATTGTTTCTCCTCGACAGCAATGAGATTAAATAGACTTTTACTTAGCTACTCAGGTTTTCTAGATCCTCTCAATGATGTCTCAAACTAGGCTGAGATTTGTCTGTCAGAACAAGATTTGAATATGAACTCATCAAATCTCTCAGCATTATTTAATCGATATACACTTTTGAAAATAAAGGTTATTTATTGGCATTGATGGCTCCATGAAGAACCTTAACATCCATGGAAACTTACCACTGCACAGAAGGTTCTTGATTGGAAAAAGGTTCTTCAGATAATTGATATATATTTATACATATGCTTCACATTAAGAAAACTGCTCGCAGAAAGGTTCTTTGGGGAACCAACAGTCTTATTTTGTTCTATTTTTTTTAGACCAAATTGTAACTTACATAATTCATAAGTGAGAACACTTTGAAGTCTCCTAAACTATGAGGAGCAATCTTTGAACAATAACTTTTTCTTCTTCTATTCCCCACTCAACTCTTTCAAAGGGAGAAAGAAATCCAGATTGCTAACCTATTTTCTTTCCTCTGCCTAGCTGACAGTAACAGCTGAAGCACTTAATCAACGATTTTTAAATGCTTTAACTAAAGCTCCAGTAGGATGCAGCCAATTGAGCTCACAGTGAAATAGAACGCGAGTGTTGACCGAAACAAAAGCGTAAAAAGCGAGCAAGCTGGCACCGGGCGGGGGGGGCTGCTTGCCAGCGACAGACAGACTGTGCCATTTCAAAAGGTTACGGCAGTCTGCGAGGCACTTACGTTGGGAGACAGACAGAAAATTGCGAAGCAACAAACACAAATGTGCATGTGCACACACACGCATTACATGTGGGAAAAGTGCAACTGGTGCCGTGTCTTTGGGGGACGGCCTACTCCGAGCCTTTACAGTCTTTTTTTTTTCACGTTTTTCTCTCTCCGGCTTGGCAGGGAGGGAGGGCCCTGCATGGTCCCTAATGGACCGATGATTGTGCTGACCTTCAGTTCAGTTTAGAGATAGACAGAGCGGCCGCATCAGGAAAGGGTGGGGGGCCTGAGAGTGATGGAACGCAATGTTGAGAAAGTCAAGCTGGGAGAGTGAGATATCAGAAGGACGGCATTTAAAAAACGCAGAGGGAGAGTGAGGGAGATCAAATGAGAAAAATCACAAAATGAACATTTTAAAGAGATAGTTCAGCCCAAAATTAAAATAGTCACCACCACCAAACCCATAAAACTTTCTTTCTTCGGTTTGTTTGTCACATAAAGTTACACTCTTAAAAATAAAGGTTCCAAAAAGGGGTTTTCACATACTTCTTTTATGTATTAAGACCTCAAAACTTGGTGAATATGCTGGTCAGATCAGATTTTGTGTGTGATGACAAAAAAGCACACATGCAATGTTGTTTTCCATATCAGAAATGCACATCATGTTCTTCTTTATTACAATTCAAAAATGTAATGTGTTCTTTCACATAAAGAACATACCACATTAAAGGATGAGTTCACTTCAGAATTAAATTTTATTTTACTCACCCCCACATCATCCAAGATGCTCATGTCTTTCTTTCTTCAGTCGAAAAGAAATGAAGGTTTTTGAGGAAAATAATTTTTTCCAGGATTTTTCTCCAAATAGTGGACTTTAATGGGGTACAACAGTTTGAAGGTCCAAATTGCAGTTTCAAAGCAGCTTTCTTCAACTGAAGAAAGAAAGACATGAACATCTTGGATGACGTGGGGATGAGTAAATTATCAGGAAATGTTTATTCTGAGGTGAACTAATCATTTAAATCTTGTATAACATGCTTGAGAAAGAATGTGATTCATCTACTCCAATGTCCGTGTCTATTGTTATACTTTGGAAAAACATTGAGACATTTGAGGATTAGAGTGAGTGAACACAAATCAGCCACTCGCAGACATGACATTACTTCTCTGATTGCTAGACACTTCATTGAGTATGATCACAGTATCGAACAACTTAAGTGTAAAGGCATTGAGAAAGTAATGAATTCCTGCTGTGGTTGAGAGACTGATATAAAAGAGAGGCGTTCTGGATGTTTCATTTACAGACTATGCCTTCTTTGGGTTTAAAAGAAGATTTTGATCTTTGATTTTTTTGTAATTTTTCTTTTTCTTGTTATGAATGGCATGCTTGCCTGATGTGTTATTGTGGATTGATTGCTTGATTGTTTGATTGTGATCACCTGAAGATTGGTAGCGTGCTTTTTATATAACTATTGAGAATATTTACACTGATGAAGGCAAACAGACAAAATGTTTGTACTTTTTTATCTCCTGCTTGAACCTAATAAAATTATCTTTAGAGTGCAGACCTTTTTGCATTTCCATCAGTATTAAAAATAAAGGCTCTTTATTGGCATATATAGGGGCTTTCGTGCCAGGAAGTTATAGGAACTAGCCACCAGGTCGATCCCCCGAGAACAACATTTTCCCCTAGGGCCATTTTCCTGGTTGCATTTGCACCGCCAGTAGGAACTCTGAAGTGTTGTAAGCCCGCTGACAGTGACGTCATTTTAGCATGGTATTCAACAACTGGAGGATGGAGGATGCCGTGATCGGCGCTGTGTTTTTGTTGTGTCGTGGGTTTTGTGATAACGGAGATGGAATGTAGACGTATAAGTTATGTGATTTTAAGAGCAAAAAAGAGGGGTAAGAGATGAAATCTCCTATGACAACTTGCAGTGCTAGAGGCTGAGAAAAGAACACAACGCCGCAAACAAAGAGGACCGGTAAATGCTTTTAACATCCATGGAACCTTTTCAGTGCACAAAAGGTTCTTAATATTGGGAAAAAAAGGTTCTTCAGAATGAATTTTCTTCACACTAAGAAAAAATTGGTTCTTTTAAGAAATGATGACTGAAAGGTTCTTTGGGAACCCAAAATGTTTCTTCTATTGCATCACTGTGAAAACCCCCTTTTGAAAGCTTTATTTTTTAAGAGTGATGGAGATTAAAGGTTCTTTATGAGCCATACAGTAGATGCAATAAATAACCATACAGTAGATGCCAGTAAATGCCTTGCCTACTGTTTTTAAGAGTGTATGGTATGGCTTCTGAAGACTTGCAATATAGGCATGCTTTTATGATATTTTTATTGGGCTGTTTTGTCCTTTTTTGAACTTGACAGCTCCATTTCTCACTCACTATCACTATATGGAAAATAACAGCCAAGACATTCTTCAAAAATCCCCTTTTGTGTCTGCGTTTGGAAGAACATGAGGGTGAGTAAATAACACAAATTACATTTTTGGTTAAACTATTCCTTTCATATGCTGAAATGAGAACATATCGTATTCCAGAGGGAAAGAAGAGCCCGCCGGATGGACGGCAGAGACGTACAGTACTGCTGACATTCACTCGGCAAAGATAATGCACACGAAAAACAATAATATCAAGCAGCCTGTAAATATAGAAGCAATCACCTGAGGCTGGAGCAGACAGAAGAGAAAACAGATGGAGAGAGAAGGAGAAAAACGCACAACTTTATTTAATGAAACATTTCACAGCAGGGAGCTTATCACAATATCTGTGGAGCATTTCACATAACACACACACATACACACACACACACACAAACATAAAGTGAGAGAGTAGGACTAAGAGATAGTGATAGAGATGGAGAAAGAGAGAACGTAAAAGCAATCAGTGTTGGAGAACCTCATCATGGAGACTGAGAGGAGAAATCAGCAGAGGAGATGCAGTCCTGAGTGGAATCGGAGCAGACATTTACCTAATGTAATTGAATTCAATTTGCAAGCATGCCTCAGGTGATCATTCATTCCAGAAGAAACAGTTTTGATCATTGCAAGGAACAAAATATATATATATTTTTTCTACACAGAGGAACAGATTAGATTCTTCAAACTGAAACTACAAATTGGCAAACCTCACTAACAGAAAAGTTATGGGTGAATAAAATTTAATGGGAGCTAATAAATCATTGCGTTTTGACATCCAGAATTGTATTCATTTTCAACCGACTTCATGAGGTGCATGGAGGTACTACCCCTTACTAAACAGTCCAATTTTTCTATTAATTTTTTTGTAAGCGTCCATAAAACTGTAGTAATATTTTTACTTGACTGATTGTCTGCATCTAATTACAAATAATAATAATAATAATAATAATACATAAATTAATAATTTTGTAAAATACATAAATAATCATTATATAAATTAAATGCAGTTTTATTCCTGATTAATACATTTGATGATTTAATATTTAATTAAATATTAACAATTGTATGATAAATAAAATTATGAATTAAACAATTAAATGAATGATTGGGTCCAACCTATCTATCTCCATTTTTTGTAAAAAATAAATAAAAAATTATAATAATAAGGTCTCTTTTGTTAACTTTAGTTAATGCATTAACTAACATAAACTAACAATAAATATATTTGTAAGGTATTTATTAACCTTTGTTAATGTTAGTTAATAATAATGTTCATGTTCATGTTAGTTCATAGTGCATGAACTAATGTTGACAGAGACAACTTTGGATTTTATTAATGTATTAGTAAACGTTGTGATTAACAATAAATAAGATTATTAAATGCGGTTACACTTTATTTGAAGGTGTCATTGTTAGAGTGTAATTATATATTTAAGTACTGAGTAATATTAATTAACTACATGTACTTACTGGTAGGATTAGGATTTGGTTGAGGGTTAGTTGCATGTAATTATGCATAATTTACTGTTATTACTATGGTAAGTACATGTAACATATGTAACAAGGACACTGTAAAATAAAGTGTTATCATAAATGCTGTCGCAGTATTGTTCATTCTTAGTTCATATTAACTAATGTAGTTAACAAATGAAACCTTATTGTAAAGTGTTACCAAAATTTTATATATAGGATCAATCTGTATTTGCATTCTAAGTTAATTTCAAGCATTTAAGCACGAGCGTTTAGATCAAAATTTCTATAAAATAATGAGAAACATGATCAAGTGTGTCCAAGCCACTGACTGGCAGTGCATGAACCTTTTAACAATACAATCGAACATGAGTGTGTCATCCTTGAAGTTCCATCATCTAGTCTCAAGTTAATAAAAGAGAAGTGTCTGAGTGGAGGGAAAAAAGAAAGAGCAGTGAGGGGAATGGAGAGAAGAGAGACAGATAAAGCATGCTCTTTCTTGCTGAACGGAGAAGGATCACAGAGGCAGAGATCAGGGGGAGGTGAGGGTAAGACAGAGAAGAAAAAAACAAGGAGAGAGGAAGAGGGGGAGGAGAGATGGAGAAGGGAGGTCTCAGAGAGTAAAATGACTAATGGTCGACCCAGCGCTTCGTTCTGCCTGTCTCCAGTCCTATCATGGAGGCTTGGATTAGAGGACAAAATTGTGAAGGAAACACAGAGAGAGAAGAGGAGAGAGAGAGAACAGAAGGGTTGTTATACATTTTTCATTAAGTATCCAGGCCCAAAACCACATCAAAGAGTTTAGGAGAGCAAGAGAGAGAGAGAGGAAGGGGTTGAGAGCGATAGACAGAATGAAGGCAGGAAGTGGGTACAATATGTTCTTCTTAACCTCAGAGTCATATGCTACCCTTGTGGATGTGTGCATGTGTTTGTCCACCATGTGTTTGCCTTGCCTACTGTCTGAACCTTGTCAAATCATCACCCTCAACTCACTGGAGTTGAACTTTACTGCAGATGCTACAGAAACATTTGTATAAGTAGTGAAACCATGGCCAAAAACTAACTTTTTGCCATACCAGCCAATGGCCGGTGACTTAAGGAAATTTACCAGCCATAAATATTTTGACAAAAATTTTGATACCAGTGAAAATTCACAATTCTCTATTCCAATTTCAATACCACAGCTTAAGCTACTAGCCTAACTATACATTTAAAACATTATTAAAGAAAAATAAACAATCAGTAATAGCACAAACAAATACAACACAACAAAGATAAAAATGAAATAAACTGCTTTTCAGGCACGTCTTAGATATAACAGTACTTTCCAGGTACAGAAATTTAATAAAGTAATCAAATGTAAAACAACTAGCACTTCATAGTGTACACTGTAATTAAACGTATTAATCGTTATTAATGTTTAAAAAAGTTATTCAGACAAGAGCAGTGAGTGATTTTCTCTGTCTTTGTTTGATTGACAGATTATTAGGCTGCTGTCACTTTAAGACCTGCACGGATCCTATATAGGCTACTGATACTGTACACATACGTTCATTTAAGACATAACTGACAATGTTTACTAGGATATTTTGTGTGAATTTGTCCTTTCAAGCGCAAGAAGATGTGAAAGAGAGATCAATTCAGTATTTGTGCTCTCTTTCTGGGCGCGGGCTTTGGATGTTTGCGCACAGAAACTTCCCACAGCGCACCAGAAATGATTTGAGTTCCCTTTCGCGTCTTCTTGCGCTTGAATATTTAAATGAGCAAGGCTTAAACTTTCGTGACGTTGCAGCACTGTTCCATGCATAGCTCACGTTTGTTCACTTTAATGTTCTCACAACATAGCATTGTTAGAATTTATAAAAATGCTACCCGCCAGCTGATGATTGACACAGTTTCATATACTCGCCAACGCAGGAAAAAAGAGGGAGAGGGAGAAAGATGCTGCAAAACCTCCCAGAGGCAAAGTGCAGCAAGCTGCTGAAAGAAAACTTTAAACAACCAGTTATTGCTCTCCCTCTCAATCTTTCTTTCCCTCTCCGTGTGAGTCAACAGGAAGTGGCATTCCCTCCTCACGGTAGTGGCATAGCCGTTGGACCGAGTCATACTATCATCCTCTAACCCACTCAATGACTTACTGTTGATCTTACACAGACTGTGTGTGTGTATTTCTGTGTGTGAAACATGTCGAGCCAGTGAGTCAGTGCAGTCTTTAATCTGTGTCCAGTGACCGGCCCTCTGTATCGGTTAACATCCTGACATTAAAAACACAGGCAGCATCCAAAATCTTCTCTGCACTCTGAAAACAAGCCTCAATTTATGTTCACACGTTTAATTTCTGCTCGGTTTATATAATCAGTTAGCATAATGTGTGTTGACGGAGCAATGAATCATTTGGTAAGCGGTCTTGGCTTGGAGTCCGTTCTCGAGAGAGCATTAGCGAGAGTTCGTCCAAGCTCAACGAGACACCCCTCTGAATCTGACAGAGAGAGGCAAGAAGATGAAGAAATTGGAAAAAAAAGTGAAACATTTAGGGTAGAGGGAGGTCTCTTGAAAGAGCTGTGTACCGAGATGACCCGAAAAAGTAACTTTGTTGAGGAGTCTAACAGCACGATATCTGAGGTTCTTCCTGCCAACTGCATTAAATGTAAAGCTCAAACTGTGAGAGTGTAGCGCTAAAGGATCAGTGGATCCCTTAGGGGTTTGCCCCAAAACGTTAAAGAGATACATTTAACCTCAACCCTGCAGTTGGTCTAGAGGTTATTGCTTTGGATAAAAGTATTGCTTAAATGGAATATTAGCCTTTATGACCATGCAAGTCAGGGTATGTGACTACATACTGTAGGCAATCTCTTGATATCCTTTTACATGTCTACATATGGAAATACTGCATAAAACATGATGCTAAGATTATCTCGTCAATTGTGCATTATAACAACATTTTTAACAGGTACCATAACACATTTCTAAAGTACAAATGTTCACAATTATTATATTTTTTTTTTTATTGAGCTTCATTCGCCAAGTGTGCGCCAACACACTACAAATTGGTTGTGATTTCCAGAAGCTCTGGGTACATTGATTGATTGATTATGTTTATTTCATTCATGGATATTTTTCCAACAAAACTTACTTCATCATCCTCATATATATAATTTATAAAACCATGATGAAAAGGAGGCAGGGTGAAGAATATCTTATATTTCCTGCCCCCTTGAACATACATACAGACATACACACATGCATACTAAACACATACATGCATATATAACATAGGAGGATAGAAAAAAACAAAAACATTTAAATAAGATTAAGAAAAAATAATAATAATAAAAAACAATAAAGTAATATATATCTACACCAGAAGACTTATGTACAGATGTGTGCATTATGTACTGTACAACTGTATAAATAAAAATATGTACTTACATAGTAAATATCTATATTTATTGCCTAACTCAGGTGGCATGAACTGCATAAGAGTACTGAGTTATTAACTATATCGGACGGTCAGACAGACAGACAGACAGACAGACATACAGACAGTATTATCTTTATCTTTTTTTCTTTATAAATAATTATATTCATATTTATTAATAATTACTTATAAATGGTTAATAAAAGCATATTTGTCTTTCAATGCATGAATATTTTTACATCTACATGTATGCATATGACATACTTTTGCACATGCTCTACTAAACAGAAAAACATTTGAATATTATATATAATTATTAATTCAATATAATTACATTTACAGAAATTGCATGAAATGCATAAATTAATAATAACATGTATTATTTATTTAAATTACATGAACACCAGTCAACGTTGGACTTAATCTATATTTAAAACAGGTTTCCTAAACACTTACCTGAGATCAGACAGACCTGCCTCAAAATCACGCCATTGGCTGAGCCAGAAGTCGACATATCAGACCTCTCAAACAAAGCGATATTCTGAAAGTGCCACAGTGTTGACACTCTTCAAGAAGTCAACCAACAGATGTCTTACTTAACTGCACATTGCTGTCTCTGCACATTAAACTGGGTTTGGAGACATTTATTTTGACATTTAAAAAGAAAATACACATCAGCTTTAAAAGAATGTCTATTTACAACAGTAAGTACTAGAAGTTTGTTTTCTAAAGCTGTTAGAAAAACCTTAAAAGAGTGTCACTGTTGACGAAGCAGAACATAACAGCACACGATTCATTAAGCAGTGCTCAATTCTTAAAGGCAATACACATGGGGAACTCGATGCGAAATGCTCAAATAAGTATTTCACACAGGAAACATTTCAATAAACATGCGCTCAAGATCTTGTGTATTCTGGAAAGGTTGTAGAGTTTAAATGTCACAGGCATGAGGTGGCATTCTGTGAGGCGAGCCAAAGGAAGATTCAAGCCAGGCTGGGGAATCAAAAACCACGGCGTGGTCTAAAAAACGACAACGATGCAAGGACACATAATTTGGTCAATAAGATGTCAGTTCGCTGAGCTCAGGAAGAGAAAAACAGTAGCGACCGTTCGGCTCGACTGCACTGGAGAGATCTCGCAGACTACTTGGGCACCGGCCAGGACTTTAATGAAGTTACGCTTCCCCAGTGATTATGTGCAGCCCTTATTGTTAATGAGCCTATTCATAAGACTTCAGTTAAAAACGGCAGATCCAGCATCATGTGGTCACGCTGCACTGGTCTAACTTACTCTTTGGCTACTTTGTATCTGCCGGCATTAGTGGTTCTGTCATATGACATGCAGCAAGTTATTGCATCATCACATAATGCACTCTAAACACTGGGTTGTTTACAACCACAAGGGCTGGGTAAATATAGGACAGAACACATGTTGGGTTAATTTTACCCAGCAAATTGGGTTGTTTATTTAACCCAGCATAATGGCTTGATTTAACCCATCATACTGGGTTGATTCGTTTTTACTATAGTACTAGCTTTTTATTTTTATCTCACTTCATACATGAATTACTGTTTACAGATTAACTTAAAAACTTTAAAAAATAATAATAATACTCCACACTACTGGTTCACATGATAAATCCTTTTTTTTTAATCATATTTTACAGTATAGCATATTTTATATAGTTTTGAATACATATTGCATACATTTAAGCTCGTTTAACAAATATTAGAAGTAAAAATTAGAAGTGTAATCGACCAGTCTCTGTTGTTTTGCTTCCACCGCAACGATGCTGGATCTCCTACTGGCACTTGTATCATGTTTAAGACCGACGCAACACTCATTTAGGTGACTCACATCGTATGTTGCTTTGCATAAAATGAAACCATATACAGAACAATAACGAATTTATACATACAAAAAATGTCCACAAACCTGTATTTTACCGAAGACATGCACCATTTTGACGGAACTGACTGCTCTCTCCTGAAGAGGTCGCAAAAGCCTGCGATAAATAACTCAACCCCTGAGTTGTTATGTCTGACCCAGGATCTGGGTAATACAAAAACTACCCAAACACTGGGTTGTTACGTCTGACCCAGGATCTAGGTTACACAAAAACTACCCAAACACTGAAAATATAACCTAAAAAATGGACACGCACACACACGCAAACGCACACACAATACCTCTCCAAACCATGCCTAGTTATTAACGGTTCATCTTCCTCCATGCATGCTGTTTGCTTTCATATCGGCTTCAATGCAAATGTACACAGAGAAGAAGAAGTGTCAACATCCATCAAAGGACAGCGACTACACTCACTCTAATCTTGGATTTCTATTTCTGCTTGACGACCTGCTCTCATTAGGTGCCGTGCTGCACACTGAGAGAAGCGTGTTTTGAGTGAAAGTAGTCTGTACTTAAAAAACTATCTGCCTGGAAAGTAGCACAGGAGATAACAAAGAATCACACACTTAACATGCCAACACACACGCGCACATAAAAATGCGCATATAATCAGGAGCGTATAGGAATGATCTGAAAAGTGCTTATAAATATGAATTAGCTTGTCCAGTTGCTAAAAAGTAATTAAGTTGCCACTAGCCATACGAGGATGATCATTTGTATGTTCGGCTGGTCCACTGCAGATTCAGCTGGTGGGCAAAGGCATCTGCTTAGTGTTATAGTCATCGTTTTATACATCTGGCTAAAAAAATTCTGTTTAATCCAAATCCTATACTCTTAAAATATGATTATTTTTCATATTCAATTCAATTCAAATTCAATTCAATAATAATTTACATATTAAAGTATATTAAATAAAATATAAACTATGGATATAAATATAAAGGCTGCATAACCCACAAGGTTAGCCCAAATCAACACATAAATAGCTACATTAGTTAACATTAACTAATAGGTAATGGTTGCTAGGAACCAGCACATTGTACACTCTTTTTTTTTTCATATGGTAGACAAATGGTGGTAGGGAATGTTTCTGGCAGACAGAATTAATTCTCTTTCTTTTTCTTTTTTTTTTTTTTTTTACAAAATAAAGACGCTATTATGCTAATGATGTCGTCTAAAATGTAATTTCACTCTTTAATGTTGACTATCCTCATTTTCATTCTGTTTTTCCCCCCCGTAGGCCTTTCCTATCTCTTGCGCACACACACACACACACACACACTACAAATGTAAAAGCCACACAAGCACTCACACACTTTAAATGAACGTGATGACTCACTCTTGCGGCATTGGGTGTTAAAACTGATTTGAAACAACAATGAATTAAAAAAAACAATTCTACGAGAGAGTGCAAAGACCAACTACAGCAGTATCTACCAGCATTTCCCAGTGAAATATGAGTAAATAGAAGGAAAAACTGTATGTGGTTGGAATGAAGCCAGTCCTGAATGTTAGTGTACAGTGAATTGTGGAGAACTTCTCTGCTTCTGAAACACTGAATTAATGCTAAGGGGAAGCTTTTCGACCAGGACGTGGAAGCTGAAGTTCAGGTTCACCCTAAAGAGGATCCCAATATACCTTGTACAAGTTCTTTTTCAAATCTATCATTATTTGCTATTAATGCAGCAACCTTTCAGTTCAGACAAAAATTACTCACCCTCATTTTGTTCCAACCCTATTTGACATTCTTTCTTCTATGGAACACAAAAGAAGACATTTAGAACAAGGTTGGGGTTCAAACAGCATTGATTTTCATTGTATGGACTAAAAAACACTGATATCCTCTGAGTTCCACAGAAGAAAGGAAGTCAAACAGGTTTGGAACGATACAAGCATGAATAAATGATGACAGAGATTTCATTTTTGGGTGAACTATCGTTGACCATCTGCCATTAACAGGCTCGGTATGCTGAATGCTACATGTAAATGACCACTGTGTACAGTATTTGCAGTGAGAAAGAAAACATGCAGACATACTAATATGCTTGATAAGAGTGTATTAGAAACATCCCTTTTTCCTCAGCCCCAGTGTTTGGCTAATGGAGGGAAAAATAATCAGAGTGAAAATCGACTGCACTAGTTTATTAAAAGCGGCGGTCAATTACAAACGGTACTGAGGGTGGAATCTAGTGGACGTGCTTTTCTAACTGCACAAAATCAATGCGATTCAAAGTTAATTTAACTTTTCTGTCAACACAAGGTATTGTTGAATCAGTTTTGTACAGACAAATGTGATATTCGGTTTTCCGTATGTGGTTTATAGTGTTATTTTTTGGAAACAGAACTGTAATTCTACTTCTCAAAGTGAAACACAAAATCACTCTTTTTACTTCACAAAGTGAAATTCTCTTCTCTACTCCCCACACAGTTTCAATGCCTATAACAGTGAAAATGTCACGATTTCTAACGCAGCAGCAAAATTAATATGCTATTGAACACCCTCCTTTATTAAGTTAGATATTATGAAATAATCAAATGAAACCCTAACCTATAAGCATTTCCCAATTAAATAAATATTACTGCATATTTTAAGTAATTATTCAAGTACACTATCAGTGATGATGAACAATTAAACAAATTAAGTGCAGTAAGAGAACTGGTTTTTCGTGCCATTCGTGTTGTTTAATTAATATTCATCATAGAATAGAAAACAGTAGGCCTATCTGGCAGCATTTACAAAACATTGCCCACAGATATGTAAGCTTAGCGTTAAAGGAGAACTCCGGTCAATTTTAACATTGAGCTAATTTTTTTGTACATTTGGAGTGCTGTCAATACAGAGAACAACGACAAAAATCGGTGTTGCCTACACCGAGTTATTCTATTTTTAAAATTTGCACCCTGTTGACTTCAATGGGGCAAGTACTAAACCTGCTTTTAGCCTCTTAACATCCTTGATGTGTCATTACAAGTGCACAGAAAATGTGAGTGATTCCTTCTGAGTGAACACGAGTGAGTCTGACTGCAGTAGATGTGAAAGATATGTATAAAAATGATGTTATTTAAGCCAGCGCAAATACCTTTGTTTACATCCTGTTTTTCGGTTGAAGTCCAAAGTAGTCGATTGCCGAGTTCACGCGCGTGATCATAGGTATTAAACCTATGCGTGTGAACTCTGCAATCGACTACTTTGGACTTCAACCGAAAAACAGGATGTAAACAAAGGTATTTGCGCTGGCTTAAATAACATCATTTTTATACATATCTTTCACATCTACTGCAGTCAGACTCACTCGTGTTCACTCAGAAGGAATCACTCACATTTTCTGTGCACTTGTAATGACACATCAAGGATGTTAAGAGGCTAAAAGCAGGTTTAGTACTTGCCCCATTGAAGTCAACAGGGTGCAAATTTTAAAAATAGAATAACTCGGTGTAGGCAACACCGATTTTTGTCGTTGTTCTCTGTATTGACAGCACTCCAAATGTACAAAAAAATTAGCTCAATGTTAAAATTGACCGGAGTTCTCCTTTAAGTTCTACCAGGAAGACTCAATCAGCGCGTCATGTATTAACTCACTTCTAACCAATCATGTGTTAACACTCTCAGTATAAAAGAATGGTACTTACATTCGTCTGAGTTCGCAGATACTGACGGCGCCAATTACCTCCATCCTCCCCAACCACCTCCAAGATGGTCCTTTCCCTCCATCCTCCCCACCACCACCAGGATGGTCCCTTCCTTTACCTCCAGGGGGTCGGCTGCGCCCCTGCCTTCATCTTCAGGCGGGATTTGCAGATTCCATTACCCTCGCATTGCTTGCTAAGGACGGGGCCTACGCCAAAGACTTTATAAAATTATGCTTGCTGAGCTATTAATAAATTTACACTTGTTATATCATTTTATCTCCCGAGTCTTTCTGGTAGAACTACAACAAACCATCTGTGTTTAACCAGACGCAACCTTGACCATGAAGTACATACACTAGTATTAAATGTTACTATGTATTAAAAATGTACTTGAGTATGTTTAGTACAATACAAATATACTTTAATGCATTTTTAATTCATTCAACAGTACGTTTTTTTTTTCATAATTGCATGCAACTAACCCTCAGCCAAGTCCTAATCCTACCTCCTGTCAAGCCTTCTTCAAACTTTATTAACGTAAGTACTTCAGTACTGACTTCACAGTACTTTTGACATCCCTACTGCCCACAATGATATTTGTGATTATATTCGACATTCAAAACCCTGATTCACTGATGCTGGCTTAAGAAAATAATCACTTTAAGTGAGCTGAAATAAAAATCAATTTACACACTCAGGCGTGAAAATAAGTATGGAAAATGTTTCTCTCTCTCAATGTGCACTGGGACTCTCGCCTTCGTTCCTGTTGTTCACTCTTAGCCAATAGCGTTTGATCCTGTGTAGGACTTCACAATCTTGCATTTCTCTTTGTTCCTACTGCTGCGAATCCTTCGCTGTCATTTCACTTTCCTTCATTTAATATGGAGCTCTTTCTTGCCTTATCTTGGCGCTTCTACCTTTCCCATTCTCTCTCCTTCCCTCGCTCTCCCCCCGCCACCGTCATCAAATATCTGAAGTGGAGAAAAGGCTGTCTGACTTCAAACACCATTCTTTATTCTTCTTCTCCCTGTCTCAGCTGCGAGGTACGCTAGGTCCTTCTTTTCTTGAGGAAAGCTTTCTTTCTCAGTCTTTCTTTCTTGTTTCACCCTCTTTTCACTTGACTCAGGGAGCATTTGATGTGATCATAGGCTGTTCTGTCTGTGTCTGCACATAATCTTATTACAGAATGAAAGTGAGAACCTCTGTCTATTATGCATGACCATTTTGCTTGAACCATTTAGCTTGCAGGTACAGTGTGTCCTACGGATCTCTCAAACAAGACTAAATTACGACCGTGTCCGGCATGTAAAGAACTTGCAATTATTTCCTCTTTTTCCTTTTTTGGAAGACTTTGGTAAAATAGCTGAGTGAAATAAGCAGCATACAGTCTTGTGCATCAGGAAGTAATATCTACCAATAATGACCATTTCTGGAAGCCGCAGCGGAGCAAGGAAGTTAGTTCACCCAAAAATGAAAATTCTGTCATCATTTACTCACACTCATCTCATTCCAAACCCATAAGACTTTTGTTCATCTTTGGAACACAAACTAAGATTTTTTTAATGAAACTTGAGAGCCTTCTGGCCCTCCATTGACAGCTAGGACATTGACATTCAAGCCCCAGAAAGGTAGTAAAGACATCATAAAAGTAATCCTCAATTTTATGAAGTGATGCGAGTGCTTTGTCTTCACAAAAACATAATTGACCACTTTTTTAACAAAATATTAATCTCCAACACGCGTTCATAAGAGCACTACGGCACATTCGTGTTGTGTGGACGTGAGAGCAGATGTTGTTGCGTGAACATGCGTTGTAGATTCATATTTTGTAAACAGAGTGGTAAATTATGTTGTTGCTTTTTGCGCAAACAAAGCACTCGCGTCGCTTTATAAAATGAAGGTTAAAATACCGGAGTAAAATGGATTACTTTTATGATGTCTTTACCTTTCTGGGGCATGAAAGAGTCAGCAGCTGTCAATGGAGGGACAGAAATCTCTCAGATTTCATCAAAAAAGATCTTCATTTGTGTTCCAAAGATGAATGAATTAATGTCTTATGGGTTTGGATTGACATGAGGATGAGTAATTAATGACAGAATTTTTGGGTGAACTAACCCTTTGAAAGGAAAAGTTCACCCATCATTTATTTACCCTCATCAATTTTCTAAACCCGTATGTTTTTTGTTTTGTTTTTGGGATAAATTCTGTTGCTGGTCACTCTGTCATGGAATTACAATGAATGGGATCTGAAGCTTTCAAGCTTCAAGTGGGACACAAAAGCACTGTGATCTGCCTTCAAGTCTTCTGAAGCCATACGATACCTCTGTTTGAGAAACAGACCAAAGGTCATGAATGAAGTAGCTATGAGCTATGATTGGTTCACAAATCGGAGTTCAGCTCGCTTACTGGAGGGGAAGATGAATAATGTCAGAGAATAATGACACAAATTTCAGTCTTTTTCCTCACACAAAGTTATTATATGACTACAGAAGGCTTGGAATATGATACCAATTTATGATACTTTCATGGTGATTTTAAAGCTTAAAAGCCACAGTTCTCATTCATTGTAATTGGATGGAAAATATTAACCAGCACACTCTTAAAAATAAAGGTTCTTTATAGGCATCGATGGTTCCGTGAAGGACCTTTAAAGGGGTCATATGATGCTTTTTAATGTCTTCCTTTTCCTTTAGTGTGTGATGTATTTGTTTGTGCATGTATAAGATCTGTAAAGTTACAAAGCTCATAGTCTCCCAAAAAGGGATCAATTCTATCTAACAGACCTGCTTCAGACCTGCCTAAAACACCTCATCCAGATATTACTTCCTCAAACGCCCAATATTTCACAAAGTGCAGAGTGCAAAGTGCAGAGTCTTCAGAAGAAAGTTTGATGTTGTTGATTAATTAATATTCATTATATAATAAAAATGGAAGATCTATATTAATATTCATTATATAATAGGAATGGCAGATCTATCAGGCAGCATTTACAATGCAATTCCAAGATCTACATTCTCTTAGCACAAACGAATGTCTTCAACTGGCCAAGACAACATTTTGAACATAAAGTGGATACAATACAGTTCAAAAGTTTTTTCCCAAATCATTTTTTCAGCAAGGATACATTAAATTGATCAAATTTATGATTATTTTGTGATGGTTTGTAAAGCATAAAAGCCTCAGTTCCCATTCATTGTGATTGCATGGAAAAATTGACCAGCAGATTCTTCAGTAGAAAGAATGTGTTACAGAATTAAAACAACATGAGGTTTCAGGAGACATGAGTGACAGCGACCGTTGGCGATGCAAGAAATTTGAACAGAATTCCTAATGTACACGATTATACCCTAGCTACTGATATAGTTGGATACTGTAGTAGTCGGAATGCCTTCTGACAACTCTATGTCAGAGTGAACACAACTTTAGATCAGGATAGAGAGATGTTACACTTCACAGCAGAGTTTTGGACTGATGCAACCTCACAAACTTTAGTGACATAGAGATGCGGTCACCTCAGAAGACCTGGAGAACGAGGCTCTGAGATCTGAGCAATCGGGTGTGAAAAAAACTTTTGTGCAGAGGCCGCAAGATTATTTTAAAAAGCTGTCTGGTCCACCTCTTCTGCTAGAGGGAGAAGCAGGTGGTTATGAAAGCAGCGTAAACCCTGTAATGCTAATCACCACCATGACCACGGCTACACTTCAAAAAGAGAGAGGGTGAGAGCAGCTTCGCTATCCTTGATACCAGGAAGGAATGGCAAGGGGAAGAGTAGCCTACAGCTGGTTTTGTGCTAGAACAGAGAGAGAGTGAGGGGTTTATCACCAGAGTTGCCAGGTTTGTGTAACAAAGCTATCCCCAAAGGCGGACTGTCAGAGAAGGCGAGGGAGACTGAGCCTGTTCAAAAACTAGAGTGATAAAATGAACTGCTACTGTACTTTAATCAATAGACCATTCTGTGCAAAACTCAGATGGATATAAAGTTAAATTATTTATATATTTTCCTTGAAGCAGTGGTACCCTAAGTGAGTATTACTGTACGTTCACACCGCCGCCGGCGAGAGCGGCGAAATTCGCTCTCGCCGCCCTGCCACCGACGCCGTAGAAAGATTCGGGGACGCTCTGACATAGATTAGAATGCGTGATTTTATAAAAAACTTTATTTAAAGGGGCCGCAAAAAACGTTGCTGCAATTGGTCAAAATCATTATTATTTTGAGCAAATGAATTGCATTCCTGCTTAAAAAACAAGCGTTTTTAGTTCAAAGAAGTTCTAGCGCGAAAATGTTGCCTATAAATAGTGTTGCGCAGCTTTTTCAAATCAAACTGACAACACTATGGATGACAAGTCGTACAATAACGGGAAACCCGCAACAGAAATTATTAATTTTTCCTCCATTTTGCTTAGGAACTAATGTGGTGGGAACCAAAGTTTATAGAATTGTGTTCTCTCGTATCCTCTCAGGCGGAGGACTTCTACATTCCGACTGGTTGCCGCTGGTTGCCGCCGAACCGCGTCATAGCTAATTACCATAAAGTTGACTTGATTTCAACTCTTCTCGCCGCTTTTGCCGTCCAAGACGCGCCGCGCCGCCCTCGCCGGAGCTCGCCGCTGGCTCTCATTGAAAATGAATGGCTTCCGGCCACTTTGACGCTCTCGCCGCCGGCGGTGTGAACGCACAGTTAATTACTGTCAAAACTGGTTGAGAGGATAAGGGCCCCTCCTATTAGTAAACAGATAGTCATTTTTAATTTTGTTTTTGAAAGATATCTCTTATGCTCACCATAATTTATCTGATTAAAAATACAGTAAAAACTGTAATATTGTGGAATTTTATTATAGCTTAAAATAACTCTTTTCTATTTTGACATCTGGAGTAATCTTCGGTGTCACATGATTCTTCAGAAATCTAATATGAAATCTAATTCTAATAATGCTGATTTGCTGCTCAAGAAACATTTCTTATGATCAATGCTGAAAAAAGTTTAACACGCTTAACATTTTTGTGGAGATAGTGATATATATATATTTTTATAATTCTTTGAATAAACAGTTGAAAAGAACAGCATTTATTTGAAATATAAATCAATGTACTTGTTTAGAGTTTATAGTATACAATAACTGGGTAATAACTAACCCCGAACCTACACCTAAACCTAACATTAAAGGGGTGGTTCGGGATTTTTGACATCGGACCTAATTTTTAAGTCAGCCTGGTTGTTATTCATCAGTGGAGAATTTTTTTTTTTTAAATGATCCAGTCCTTATATTTGGATAGTTAGCCGATGCTAGGCTAGCGCGAGTCAATGGTATATATGTTAGCCAGCCATTAAAAACCGTTTTACCCACTCCACAGTGCACCAAACGCAAATCAATTATAACACTAGACTATCGATGTATATGTCCGTTGAGAGAATAATGTTAGAAATCAAACTTACCTTTCATCACATTGCATTAGTTATAATTTGTTCCCTGTAATCATAAGCCTTGTCTACAGCAGCAGCGGAGTGATATTGATTACCTAGGCAACCGAGTGAGCCGGTACACACATGACCCAAGTGTATTTACCTGCGCTTCTGTTCTGTGTTTACTTTTTGCCGCATTACTAACCGGAGCAAAGTAAAATTCCGCAGCTGCTGAGAAACTAGTTCCTTTGGAATCATTGAGATGAAAGGTAAGTTTGATTTCTAACATTATTCTCTCAACGGACATTTGCATCGATAGTCTAGAGTTATAATTGATTTGCGTTTGGTGCACTGTGGAGTGGGTAAAACGGTTTTTAATGGCTGGCTAACATATATACCATTGACTCGCGCTAGCCTAGCATCGGCTAACTATCCAAATATAAGGACTGGATAATTTAAAAAAAAAAATGTCTCCACTGATGAATAACAACCAGGCTGACTTAAAAATGAGGTCCGATGTCAAAAATCCCGAACCACCCCTTTAACTCATGTAGTTACCTTATATTAACCAGTACTTTCTTAGGTAAGTACACTGTAAGTACACGTACAGTAATATAAATTGCAACTCTTTTTATTTGTGTTTGTAGTTCTAATCATGTCTGTAATTTTGTTCGGTTAGCATGTTGCTATTGACACATCACTTGCAGTCTGCAGTCTCAAAATTATTCAACCCCCTAAAAAGAATCTGCAAAACAGGTGTTCAAGGGCTTCATTAGTTGCACCAGGTGTGCTTGAGCTAGAACACATTAAATATTTGAACTGGCTGGGTTTGTTGAGTGTCATGTTTGACTGCATGTTAGAAATATGGCTAAGTCAAAAGAATGGTCCAAAAAGTTAAGAGAAGAAATCACCGTCCTTCACAAACAAGGAACAGGAAACAATAAGCATAGTTCACAAGTTAAAAGTTAAAGTTAAAGTTAAGTTTTGGGATTCTGTTGATGAAACAAAACTGGAACTTTTCGGCCCCTTTGGATCAGCTGTATGTCTGGAGGAAGATATGCTGAAAAGAACACTCTGTGTCAGTGAGAAAGCTGAAGCTTGGGAGACATTGGATCTTCTAACAGGACAATAATCCCAATCATACCTCAAATTCCACCAAGGCTTGGTTGCAGAAGTAGTCCTGGAAGATTCTACAGTGGCCATCAGTCACCTGACTTGAACCCCATTGAAAATCTCTGGTGGGATTTGAAGGCTGTTGCAGCACACCAACCCAAGAATATTACTGAACTGGAGGCCATTGCTCATGAGGAATGAGCTAAGATTCCTCAGAAATGCTGCCAGAAGCTGGTGTCTGGTTATACATCTCGTTTGCAGCAGGTCAAAACAGAAAAAGGGTGTTCTACTAAGTACCAAAGATGCTCGCCATGAAGGGGTTGAATAATTTTCAAGTCATTCAAAATTGCATCCTCAGATGAATTTGGGGAAACCACTAGAAACATTTTGTTATTTTAACTACTTCGTTTGATTTGATGATTGCAAACAGCTGAAAGTCTGTAAATTTTGCCAATAAACCTGATTTGCAAAGGGAGTTGAATAATTTTGATTTACAACTATATATATATATATATATATATATATATATATATATATATATATATATATATATATATATATATATATATATATAAAATGCAAGATCCATTTATAAATTCTGCAAATATAATAATCTGTAAATATTCTGCATGTATCTTCCATTATCATATGGATCCACAAACGAATAAGAGACTTGCGGTGATGTTTAAGTCTTTGGAGAATTGCATCTTCAGACCTGTCTTGTTTTCAGCATATGTTCACTCACTGTGACTGTGCTCACCGTATGTGTATTCAGTATACAGGTGTTCAATGTCACAGCGTCTAGCTGTAAAGTGTTTATGTGGGTGTCTGTGCCCAGCTGTACTTATGCATTCTAGCTTTGACTTGCTATGAATTAGAATGATAGCAATAAACAGGGTAGCCAAGTTTGCAATTTTACTTAAATTTTGTTACATTTAAACTGTTACCATGGGTTGATATTTTATTTTTTCAAGACAGGTCAACTGTGGCTATGATTGCAATACAGCGAATTTACTGCCTAAGGAGGCAGTTAAGGTATCATGGACACTCCTGATGGTTCTTCAAAATAGGCTTTATTATTACAGTACCTTCTTTTCATTAAATTCTAAGGTAGCATCACATGTATCCTTAAGTAGAGGGCAATCTAGGCTTTTGAAATGTGTTGATGAGAAAATATAGACCTATTATTGTGAACAATTAATCAGTGCATTTATTTTTTAAGGTAAGATAATACAATGTTTATGCAATCATAATTTAATTGTGGCTCCTTACAAACAATGTTCCTTTTCCGCTGACCTGTGTTGAACTTGTTACTGTAACTAAAACTAACTTCTGTTAATTGAAATAAAGCTGAATTAATATTAAATGTAAATATTAGATGAAAAATGTAAACTTAAAAAACATAGGCTTAAAACATTTTTTTTTTTTAAGTTTTGTCTCATATTTGTTCATTCTTTTTTTAAATTGAGGGATTATTGGAAATGATTGTATCTGTTACTTGAATGACAGCACACCATCCAAAACATTCCTCTAAATGGTTTAACAGTATTTGTGAACAATTTGTACAGCAAAACAAGTATACACACACAGACACACACACACACACACACACACACACACACACACACACACACACACACACACACACACACACACACACACACACACACACACACACACACACACACACATACACACACACACTGCTGCTTATCTGAGTGTGTCAGTGATGGTACAGTGTGTTGATGTTGTGTTTCTTAAAGCCCAAAGCTCCAAATCCATACAGCTCTTTTCAGCTAGCTGTCTATAACCAACAGAATTATCCAGCACATTTAGACCCTTACGCTCACTGTGGAAAATCTTATCACAAAAGTCTGTCTGCTGCCAAAACACATCTTCAGCTTTCAGAACACACACACACACACACACACACACACACACACACACACACACACACACAGAGAGAGAGAGAGAGAGAGAGAGAGAGAGAGAGAGAGAGAGAATACACAACACTTTTGTAAATAAATTCAAATTTTTGTAAACTAAAACATGGCCATAGGAGCAGTGATATTATCTCTATTTTCAGGGACAGAGAGACGTTAGAAATCTCCATTTTAGTAGAGTGGTTGCTTTTCTACTCGAAAAAAGCAGTGTTTACGCATGACTCCTGAGGCTACTCAGAGGTTTTTCCATGTAAATTATAAAACACATCCATTTTTCTGTTCGCAGTGTCACGGCACAATTCTTAATGACAGCATATGGCACTGTTGCTGTCTAACGCTGTAATTTACAGGTTTGTGAAGCAAATATTTTGTCAGCGTGCAGCAAAATAAGTGTGGAGAGAGGAAAGGTTTATGAGGGAACTGCAGGAGAAGAGATTAATTTGCTTTGTGTAAGGGCTTATGTGCAGAGAGCAGCTCATCTGTCTATGTACTCCAGTTATTTCTGTTCGACTCAGCACACATTAGAGCATTAGAACAGGTGACCTGCTCAAGCTCACTGTTGAGAAAGCTACTTTGAATCTGCAGCCTGTCAAGCGACAAGCTACTCATGATAAACAGTAGTTTAAATACGGTCAAGATGCACTTGTGAAAGAGCTTCTAACAAAAAGCAGCTAACTTCATTGCAGCTAATGAAGCTCTTTAAAGGGTTAATTCACCCAAAAATGAAAATTTTGTCAGTTATTACTCGCCCTCATGTTGTTCCAACCCTGTAAGACTTTCGTTCATCTTCGGAACACAAATTAAGATATTTTTTATTAAATCTGAGAGCTGGATCACTCCTCCATAGGCTTCTATGGGATCGAAACTTGCCGGCCCAGAAAGTGAGTAAAGACCATGTTTAAAATAGTCCAAGTGACTACAGTGGCTCAACCATTAGTTTATCAAGCAACGAGAATACTTTTTGTGCGCAAAAACAAAACAAAAATAACGACTTTATTCAACTATTCGTTTTCTTCAATGTGGGCCTCTGAGTGAGTTCTGTGTTGTACGTCACATGCATCACACTTTGTGTTCCGAAGATGAACGAAAGTCTTACGGGGTTGGAACAACATTAGGGTGTGCAATTACTGACAGAATTTTCATTTTTGGGTGAACTAACCCTTTAAATTGCCCCAATTATGCTCATTTAAAGGTTACTAATTTTGCTTTGGAGGTCTCCTACAATGGGTTTACATGCATCCAAGGTCAAAAACACTTTCTTTTTCTCATTCATATACATTGCAGCATCACCTTTTTTTCTCAGTGTCTGAAATTACTCGATCAAGGATCCAGTCTCTATAAAACCCTACTTTCCGACAGCCTACTATTCCCTGATTGGTCAGATGCCCCAGTATGTTGTGATTTGCATGTGTCGGAAACGAAACGGCTATTACCATATCTGAATTTCAGCTCTGGAGGCTTCCCCAGTACTTGTATACACAGTGATATGAACAGTAGCGATGGTGACTGTTTTACCGTATCAATTCGAACGCGAGTCCTCATCCTTTGGAAGTGCATGCAAAGCGGATTTGCTATCACAGCACAGAAAACTGTATCTTCTCGACATGTTGACAACACAAACCAAACTCTTCCAGGCCTCAGCTACAACTACAGTGTTTGAGGGAGGGTCAAAGTAGACGTTGTTTGTGGGCACCCAATGAACACCATAGGTGGGCATTATGCAGATTAGTAACAAATCTATATAGGTTCAAGCAGGAAGTAAGACTGGAATTACTGACGACTCATTTCAGTCAGTTCAAATTGGTTCTTTCTTCTGGGAGACAATAACTACATTTATCGTGCATTTTGATCTTTGCAACTTTCCGTACATTTTACATTTACAAACAGCTGTATTACACACCACATTGAAGGTAATATCAGTAAAAGCATAATAGGTGCTCTTTAAAACTATGTAGTCAGAAAAATAATTAATCAGAACAATAATTACTTGCCAAAAATAAGGATCTCAAGTAGTGCGAGTGGTAAACAGTATCTGAAAAGATACATTTACAAATTACATTATTCATAAATCATTATTGATTTTTTAAATAAATATTATACATTGGGGATATTGTTGAAAAAGGCAGAAATAAAAGGCCACACAGGGGTTAGTGAGCACACCAAATTTGAATAGTTTGTTGAACAAAACCATTCATCAACATCAATCATACTTCCAAAAGCTTCATATGAGAGAGTCGACATTTAAAAAGAACACATTTGATTATTTTCTTGCTTGGCTGTAACGCTGTGTGCACAATACAATGTAACAAATAAAGCAATCAGTTTGTCTCACTTTTTGTTGTTCTCTGTTCTAAAAAAAACCTGTCATTACTGAAAACCCCAACACTGCTTAAGTTCTTACAGCACCATGGACATAAGCAAGAAAAAGATAAGGAAGGAAGGGTAAAGGGATGGATAAAAGAATGCCCACTTAATGGTTTTACTACCCTGTTTTAATAAGCAGTCATTTATAATGTTACAGTTTCAATAGTCCGGTCCTGCCTGAGTTTGATCATGTAATCCAGTAAAGACCAGCAGGGCTCTAGTCAGCAAGTCCATGAGGGTGCATGAATTCGTTTTTTCAACAACAACAAAAAAGAAAAAACTAAACTAATCAGGTCAAATATTGTTAGGTGACATGTCAAAGGACTATATTTAAATCTCACACTTGAAAATATAATAGGCTAATTTTGAGATAAGCTGCATTAACTGTTGGATAGGAGATTGCAAAGAGTCAATAGGGGCCAAAATCCTTTTAAAGCATAAATGTTACCCTCTACAGCAGGGTTCTTCAAATGTGACCCTGGAGGTTCACTGGCTGCATCCGAAAGCTTAGGCAGCTGAGATGTAGCCTGGGTGCCCTATAAGTCAATGACTTCTCAGTCAGCGTTTGTGTTTGAAGGTGACTCCTAAAATCAGTTACAGGAGGTACTTTGAAATTATTTCTTGAAATCAATTAAACCATCCTTGAGTGCTTATAATAACTTCCGATTTGCGATCTAAAGTGGATTTTGATTATATAATAGGCAGACATGCATTACTTGTGTTTTATTATAGACTGAACGCTACACCTGCTTAGCATTTCTCTTGTAAACATCCATTATTGTAATAAAAAATACCCTGAGCCTCATGAAAAACACATCAGAACATATCTCGATGTAATCATATATCTATACGGCTACATGTTTCAGCTGTGTTAGAAATGTTTCTCTTTATGTACGGAACTCAGAATAAGGACGTCATCCGGAAGGGGAGGAGTAATGATTATGTAATATAATTAACAGATCTAGAACAAATGAGCGCTCTCTGGCTCATAACACACATGCCGGGTATGAAAACCGACACACAGCGCTCTGTATGCTGTTTCAAGTTCTTCAGATCTCATAATTCAGTGGAAATTAATAGAAATTATATTCTGTATAAAGAAATATTAAGTAAACATGTGAGAATAAATCTGTTCTCAGACACCAATGATAACAATATCCATTCTCTTCTCTCTTGAGGAATAATTTTCTTCTGTGTTTACACTGGTTTTCAAAACAACGCCACCAATCTCGCCCTTTTGTGCAACAATAGTGGTTCTGGACATGTGATCTAAAGCTCAAATCTTATTGGACGGGCCTTTTCATTGCGGAGTGATGGGGGGGCAAAATCAACACACTGGTTGGAAAAAAAATCTTGCTTTGTCGCACCGCGATTGATCATGCCAAGTCTGAATAGCTCAATAGGGATCTTTGTTGTTTAGATTCAAAAGCATCATCGTGTCGTAGTACATGTAGTTGCTTAATCCCGTTCAGCGTGAAAGGCCCTTAACGGTCTATTGATCTACAACAAAATGGAGAGAGCTTTGATGATTATCAAGCAAATATTTACATACCACAATACTAATTTTTATGTGTTCTAATACTACTGTATCTAAACTACTTTTCAGAGGCCAATTTTCTCATTGTTCCAAAGTTTAGATTGTCATACATTTTTGGAATAATCTTCCTGATAACATCTCCATGAAATATCATCTATCCAGATATTAAAATCTCACTTATTTAGACTTTTTTTCTAATGTTTTTCGTGTTTCCTACTTCACTTTGTATCCAATTTGTTTTTGCCTCAGTATTGTTTTTTCTGCTTGGATTATGTATTTGTAAAGCAACCTTGAGCTCTAGAAAGGCACTATATATGTGGTTGTACTGCCAGCCACAACTTTCGGGCACTATTTCTTTCCTTCAGCCTATCATAAGCACTGAAGGATATATTTATGCAGCCTTTGCAAAACAATCAGATCAAGGCATCTCAGTAGACTGGAAGTGACATGATCATTGGATTCGGATGTGCCTTGTTGCATGTCTCCCTACCCCCATAGGCAGCATTTTTCAGCATTCGGACGCAGCTCCAATCATGATCTTCAGAATTTCAAGAAAATACTAGCAGGTGAGCTTGATCAGGTTTGAAGCTAAACTCTGCAGGGCTGCTGACCTCCAGGGCCGGATCTGAAGAAACCTGCTTATGAACAGTGATGCGAAAATGAAGACTACAAGGGTGCAAGTCCATATCAGAATTTGGGATAAAGATAACATTGGCAATCCAAGCTTTTTACTAATCTCTCTAAAGAGATGATGAAATAGTAGGCAAAGAAACTGCAACTGATCAGTTACCTTAAATTGAGTATGCCTAACTCTACATCTAAGAGCACTAATGTTTCTGTGTGTTCTTTTACAGGCTGATCCATTACTAGTGAACAACACATGAATGAACCAACTGATACAGTAGATGTATCAGTAAGGAATAATGTAGACAAAAGGGTCTTATATCACCCTGAAGGGTTTATTTTGGGATAATGAGCATCTGACTACCTTATCCCACTTATCCTCCTTATCCCAGTAACTGGACATGCAATATTGACTTGAGGTGAAATTATTTCGTGAGGACAAAAAGTGCAGAGATCTGTCAGGGAAAATTGCAATGTAAATCAGTGGTTGCCTGGGACAACGGTTAATTATGCAGTTTAACGGTCACTATACAACATTTGACCGCTAAATGTTCCAATAAGAGTCTATTCCAGAGAGAGATGGACTCATGGGTTGTAGGACGCCACTACTCACACTAACATTCATACGTTACACTCACCAGACAAAAGGAAGGTTGAAGAAACAGCAAGTGATCAGTTACCTCAAATCAACTGACTAATCTATATGCAAGAATATTAACGCTAAGATTAATGAAGATATGAGTGCTCTTTTTTCAGTCCGATTCATTACTACTGAATGAACGCACAAATGATTTAACCAATAGGCGTGTAAGGAAACCGACACAGACATCTGTCTGTTTTCCTGTATCTGCTCTGGATGTTAGCTGTCCTCATTCGCTTTCTGACCAAAGGCTCATTGAGGCGTGCAGCAATTTCTCTCGAACGAGCGTGTTGATCTGACAGTTCCACCAGCATTTTCCATTCCGAAGCATCTGTAGCGTTCCTCTCCTTCATGTGGCAGACAGACGCCCCTCGTCTCATCTAATCCACCCTCTGCCCCTGCACGCTTTCAAGTCTAAAACTGGAGGATGCGATTGGTCCCTACAAGTAAACAGGGAACACTTGTTTACTTCCTCAACACAAGTAAATATTTTACGCATTTCTGGCTCTGTGTCAGAACTTTCTGTGTGTGCATTGCAGAGATCTTGTCAAAGCGATGTGGGTAAACAGCCTGTAAGTTGGTGGGGGGGGGGATCAAAAGCAGTCATCTGTAAGCCCTTATAGAGCCTTAATAATACAGCCAGGAGTACCAAACGAACGAGAGTGTTATCGGCCTCTGGACTTGACCTGACTGTGTCTGTGTGTTTGTGTAGGTGTCTGCTTGTGTTCGCATATATGCAGTAATGACAGCAATGCCCTGCCATGCATCTGCTTTTTAATTGGAAGCTGCGCATTTGCTTTGCCGGAGGAATCTGTGTTATTTGATTCATGACACAGTACAAAATGTTCCTCTTTCTCCACTGTGCGGATACAACACTGAAACAGATATTCATTTCTAATATGCCAAGAGCAAGTGTGTGTGATACTGTATGTGCTTCGAATGCATTTTACTCTCTGCTGTGGTCTCGCAATGAATTGTGGGAAGTTAAATGCCCAGTTTTAAAAAAAATAAACTGGGCAATCATCTAAAATGATTACAAAAATCAACAAAAATCATACAATTTTACAGAGTAATCTATTTATCTATTTATAAAATTTCGACAAACACTAAATGGTACGTAACCCCTACATAACAAAACCCATCCCTTATGCTTGTACAACAGACATGAAGATGTGGCTTGTTTCCTAAAGGTTGGAATACACTAGAAAACTTTTGTCCAGATTTTGGCCCCACTTTGCAGTCTGGAGGAGTCAAAGCTAGTCTGAGTCAGTCTCTAGATATTGGGCAGTCAGTGTAAACCGATAAAAAAAAAAAAAACCTGTGTAGTGTATGACGAGCACAGACTAGTTGTCACTTTTGTGAAAAAATCCTGTTTTTTGAGACATAAGTGTTCATTGAATGTCTAAAGACGTTTCCATTTTGAACGCCAAATATAGGCAAATCCACGGACAATTAACAGGCATTAGGACGAACATAAAGAGGGCCCTTGAGATGCGCACAAGTCAGCAATATTTCTGATGATTTATTGGCGTGAAGTTTCATGCACAATGACAAACAGGAGTGCAACATTCTCGAAAAACAATAAGCAGAGTGGAGTGCCATAACATCAATGAAAAACATTACTGCAGGCTTCAACATGGCTGAGTTTAGATTAGAAATGTCAAACAAATTTCGCCTACGTAGGCGATTGTAGCCCTTAGCCCGAATCTGCATCTGAATTCACATTTTTGTAGTAAAAAGAGACACATTATGCAGAAGTATAATTTGCTGTTATGTGTGTTTGTCAGAGCCTGCAGTTGCTGTGTGACGCGTGTTCGCTGCGGGCGTATCGTGATGAGCTGGACGCACTCCGGGAGAAGGTCGTTAAAATCGATTCCCTATTTTCGTTTTCGAAACTTGTGTTGGTTGGTCCGATCGATTGTGCAATCGATTTTCGAACGTAAAGTGACAGCCCTACAATTTTTAGCTTCAGATTATGAATCCATCCGGTTGGAGAATATCAAATGTGTTACACATTGTTTTCATTTGTCATGCATTTCCTGTGCATGTTTCTGTGTGAGTTTGTTGTGTTCGGAACAACTTGAAAGTCTGGAAGTTTGTGATCCTCAGTCATTTATGATGCCTAGTTTTTCCTGTGTAATAATTTACAAAGTGTATGATGCCTGGTGTTTGAAAATCTGTTCAGATTTTAAAAGTCGTTAGTGTATTCCAGTCTTAAGTGATAAGACTTGCATTTTTTACCTGGCAGACAATAAAATGGGCAAAAAATTCCTTATAAATACTTTCTATATTTTTTTTCCGTATAAAAAAAATTCCATATAAACATGATATACTGAAAACAGTCAGCTGTAACAGTCAGACAGCAGTTTGATTAAATACTAGCTATAGTTTGATTAAATAATAAATATTCAAAAAAAGGTAACACTTTCCAATAAGGTTACAATAATGTATTACGATACTTACAAAAAAAAATATCATAAACTATTCAGCAAGGATAGACTAAATCGATCAAAACTGACAGTAAAGACATTATGTAAAAATTACATTTCTATTTCAAATAAATGCTGTCTTTTAACCTTTCTATTCATCAAAGAATCTTGAAAAAAATATTACAGTACAAAATATTAAGCAGCAGAACTGTTTTCAACATTGATAATAAGAAATGTTTCTTGAGCACTAAATCAGCATATTAGAATGATTTCTGAAGGATCATGTGACACTGAAGACTTGAGTAATGATGCTGAATATTCAGCTTTGCCATCACAGGAATAAATTACATTTAAAAATATATTAAAATAGAAAACTGAACCTTATTGTAGTGAACTAGAAAAAGAACTAAAGAGAATTTGATTCTAAACAGCTGAAAGAAGATATAGGACACCCTACTTGATTGCTGAGATATTGTCCGGGAAAAAAAGTAATGATGTTCAGCTTTACCCTAAAACTTAACAAATAAAATATCTTTACTACTGAAAAGCTATTATTTAAAAACTAGCAACGTTACCCACCTCGCTACTGAAAAATGGTTAAACTAAAAGCCTCACTAATTGCAGCAATTGTATTGTCCAACACCGCTAATAACACCCTAACGTTGTGGCAGCGAGGTTTACAATGGACATTTGCATCAGAATGCTAGTTTCCTGACTAGCAATGATTTGGCAGAATCACAATGCCTGAAATGGTTTTAGGAACAGGTCAAATAGAGAAAAATCTGTACTGTCCTGCCAAAAACCAACATCAAAATGTGCCTCAGATCAGCTTCGAAAGGCCAACACTGTTTGAGGGCGTTTAGAAGGAAAAATCCCATTCCGGCTCTCGCGGGGCTCATTGAGACATGAGGTTGAGCTTTGCTCAAATCATTCCGGCTAACAAAATAAATGGATAACACCACTGAAAATTCGGTAATGGGTTCTGAGATCACATCAGGCTGGTCATTAATCTAGCTCAGTGATGTCGATGTTTGTGTGTGTGAAGAGTCTGGGGTTTGTTGTCTCTGTTTGTGTCCTCAGAGGAAAGAGTTCATTGTGGTAGAATGAGAATGCTGTCTGGCCATAACAGAGACAGAGATTTTCTTCACCCCGATGCTGTTGGTTCACATTAGTGTGTGCTACAATGAGAACAGCGCAGAGAGCCACTGATAAATAATATACATATTTGCAATTGGCTTCAATTGCACTACGGAAATGCCTGCTACTTGGCACAACAATAAATCACGTATAATGACTTTTGGGATTCATTATGAGGATTTTAATATGCACTTTACGTAACCAGGTAGTAATAAACTAAAAGGGGTTGATGGATTAGCATTCTTAATAATCTGCCTCTTTTCCTCTATTATGGCATTACACAGGCCTAAATTAACACGAACAGAGAAAGTGATAAAAAATTGAAAAAGATTTAAATCGAACTCATGGCTCCTGAGGGGCGAGCGCTCTGTATAGCAGCCGAGCGATGATTTTATACAGCCCTTCAGTGTGAGAAATGATGTCCATACTTCAAAGGAACTTCAATCAAGTTGCATTTCTATGCTTGATAAATAATTGAGGAATACTTGAAATGGCCTTGAGTTATACCATTCATGAATGTCTCTGTGAATGTGTTTGACAGATGGAGAGAAGAGAGTGAAAGAGAGAGAGTGTGTATGTGTGTGTGAGAGAGATTTACATCATTGTTTCAGAGACCTCTTTGTCTTTGATGGTTTTTGCACAAATAAAACAGATTTAGCCTTTGGAATAAAAAGATGACGTCCCACGTGCATGGAGACAGCAAAGGTGGCGTTTGGACAGGTGACTCTTCACTGCACACAGGTGTACTTTGGAGAACAGATCTGAGCCCACCTGCAGAGACAACACAGCCGGTGAATATAAGGATACTCACAGAGACCACTCACTTTGATCCAGGGTCCAAAATTAACTTTAACAGTAACACACCTGCCAGTGAAAAGAAATGACAGGTCATAAATAGGAGGTGCCCCCTCTTAAGAACAATGTGGATTTATTTTTAAACGGTAACATATTTAGATATAAGTTTAGCATGTACTGGATGATGATACATAGGTCAATGTGTTATTACAGGAAATAAATAGAAACTTTTGCTAATTTAGTTGTTATAGCACAAAATGTCAAATATTAAAAGAGGGGTTATCTTATGACACTTCAAAAATATCCTCCATTGGATAATTTGCACAGAATGTATAAAATACTTTTGATATAATATAATTCTTATTACTATTTATATACATTTTTGAAATGTCATTAATGTAAAATACTAAATCAACTATTCTATCTAAAATGTTATTTTTGGCAATTTTATTGAATAATAATTGAGTAACCGATGACCAACAAAACAGAATCTCAGTAAAAGAGATTCATCTGAAAGGTAAAATTATTCTATGACTTATATACTGTACAGGCATATTAATATTTACTTATGTAATTGCCCATCTTTTAATTGAATATGTCATAACAGCAACATTATGAATGCAAAATTAAAGATTTCACTTAATTAATTTACAGTTTTTTATGAAAGCAAAGATGTCTAAAACGTACATCTAAATCATGGAAATTTCACCCCATCAATAACCCCATTAATTACAATAAGTATTCAATTGAAAAATAATAAGATTAGAAACAACATGCCAGTTTGGCCTTTGGGTCAGAACATCTTACCCCAAGGGTCTAATTTTATCTTTTTATTTCAAAATAAACTATCATTTTTACTCCACAAATCCAAAAACATTGATGTGTCCACAAATCCTTCATTAACAAATAGACACAAAACTTTGATATTCAAAACGATACAATTGTCACAGATCACTATTTTCCAGAGACACAAAATTAGACCAATTAACTTCAAAACTTCGACTGACTAAATTTTACAAATGTTATACGGATGCAATGACAAAATTAAAAATAGCGTAGTGATTCATCAAAAGTTCTGAGATGAGATTTTGTGCCATCTGTGGTTGGAGAAAAAATTAAGGTGGGGGTGGGATGGGTGTCATCTTTTCCCCCCATGTATTTCTTAGCGGAATTGACACAGACTGTACTTTGAATAATTGCTACGTATATATTTTGTAGTTATTTAACGTTTTGTCCTGTATTAATGACAAACAGCAAAGGTTGGTGTGTCTTTCGCAGCACAATTTCTCAGTCTTGGTAAAATTACACCAGACACAAACTGAACGAAACACATTGTGATTATGTTCCTTATCTTTGCATCGTGGAGGCTTTACTGCAAGGAAAATTCACCATATGTGTTGCCACATGGAGAAAAAAACATTATAGATAAACTTCTGAAACAAGAATAGCTAAGACAGATGTTTTCTTTAGTAGATGTTTGAGGTCTTTGATTTGAATCACTCACTTAACTTACATCAACCACATCAGATCGGCATTCTTACAATAGATTAACTGCAGTTCCTTTTAAAGTTTCTGGCCACTTTTATTTGTCAAAGTCAATTCAAACTCAAATTTGGCACTTGGTAAGTGTTAATTATGGACCCTGCTGTCACCAATTCTTGGCTATGTGATACAGTTTGTGTTCCAATGTCTGAGCTGACACACGGTGTACTGTCTACATAGGCAGTTACCTTCTAAGGCAGAATACCAAACCAAGTGCAACCTCATAAGTTAAGCTTTACAAATGTACCATCAACTGTCCTGGCTGACCCTACCAGATAGAAGGCATTTTCATTGGTTACAATTTATTTTTAAATGTATTTTTATGGACTATCCTTCCTATTTAAAACAATATCTAATTCCATTTAGCTCATTTTATAACTTGCGACACAATAACCAAATCTATTTTCTCATTCCTCAAATCAATAAAGAAATAGGAAGATACTGTATGCATTTCAACATAAAGCACCGTATGAGTGGAATAACCTTCCAATTTCATTTCGCTCTTTGACTTACTTTCCAATGTTTAAAAATGCCCTAGCTCAACATTTTCAGAATTCATGCAATTGTTTAAAAAAAAAAAAAAAAAATGTTTTATATCTTTGTGCTGGTTTGAGGGCATAGGTCAGGGCAGATGCTGGAGCATTATCGGTGGTCACTACTGCACTACTGCTCTACAGTGGTTACCATTGATAGAGTTGATATCCTTAAAATGGATTAAATGGAACCTATTTTAAGCATGGTGCATTAATCCTTTACATTTATGTGTGTATACGTGTTTACTGTTGTCTAGATGTGTGTTCGGTACATATATATTACATGTGTCTACTCTGTTGAGCGATGAGTGAGCAACCTTTAGAGAGTCTTGTATGAGTGAATGTCTTGTTTGTATGAGTTATGTATTATATATTTCTGCACTTACCATTATCATATTGTGTTTTCTGTTTCATTTGTGTATATGTGTTTTCTGTTTTATTTGACTGCCGCTGTAAGGTCAATGTCAATTTTTGTACCTGGACTCGAGGACCCCCTCGAAAACGAGATGGCTCATCTCAAGGGGTTATTCCTCTTCAATAAATAAATGTCAAACATAGATGTGTTGTACTCTACATACATGTTGTGTTTTCATGTTTTATGGGGACTTTCCATTAACATAGAAAATGTTAGTATATACAGTAATGTGAAAAAGTCTTAGACACGTTAATATTTTGACAAGCCAGTTATTTATATATTTTGCTGTAGTGTGTCAGTAGGAAATATCAGTTTTTACATTTCCAAACATTCTTTTTGCCATTAATTTTAATAATCCTGTAATCTGAAGACAGCCGGTATGATCCACACGGAGATCTGATCTCACCATCACCGAGTCCATCTGGTATTACACGTAGAAACAGAAAATAAACGAGACAGACTAAATCCAGAAGAACTGTGCCATTGAGATGCTTCAAGAAACCTTCAACACTTCAAGAAACCTTGCAAAGTAATGTATATATCACAGTGACTTGTGGCTGGGCTCTTTTGACTTTTGAGCTACACACATCAACCTAGAACCCACTCAGACCACCCTAGCAACTTCATAGCAATGCACTAGCAACCACACAAAACACCTTACTCACTAAAACCCATTCACAGAAATTAATCAAACTTCAAAAAAAAAAAAAAAAGGGTTTAGCAAATTTTGATAAGCTAAAGATGCACAACAACTACATACCACACCTAAGTATCAATATTTAATTAGATGGAATTGCCCAGTACGGAATGAAATCAGCTTAAAAGCAATTTCTCTTCAACCCATCTACCATCTCAGATCCATTTTCCCCCCACTGAGGTGCAATGCTGCCTTAAGATTGAGAGTATTTTTACTGAAGTACTATCTGAGAACTCACATACTGTAAGATGTCTTACAATGCTCCTTAGGTAGCCAGCTTAGTAGGATTTTGGAAAAGCATGCATGAAATTTCACCACATTTGGAGAAATGGAATAAGCGTGTCAAGCAACAGCGCAGGGTGATGCATGGTTAATCTTTTTAAAAGATTAACCATCTTCGTAAAACAGGGCATTGATGAAAGAATTTCTAAATTAATAAATTATATCTTAGATTAAATTGATAAACATTCATTACAGATTGGAGGCCAGTTTTATTAACATTTCTTAATAACGTTCAAAATTCAAAGGAAACATTTTAACCATAGAGAGAGAGAACATTTTCACTCTAAAGAGCAATAACTGAATCACCATCTTAAAGCATATCAAAAGAAAGAGCAACAAAAGTCTCACTTAAAAAGATGTAATGCTGGTACATTTCGGCTATTTCAAATCAAGGGCATGAATGTATTTTGACAGAATGTAGCTGAGACAGCTAGCTAGCAGCATAGGTCTACCATAACATGGGAAGATTTGCAAAGTTAAAGTTAGGTGTAAAATCAGAAATAGATCGAGCTACAATTTCCTGTACCTTATGTGTCAAAAAGATCCAAAGATCATTGGTTACGACTGACTTTCATTGCATGTATATATTTCTGTATATATTTCTGTCATGTTTGGCATAGTAATGGATATGACAATGTTGATATGAATAGATCTGCTGCACTGCTGCTGTTGCATAGCAAGTACTGAACTTGCTACTGACAAAGCATACACAACATGCTGCTGTGAGCAAGTAAGACATGTTGCTGCTGCACAATATAGCATACATAAATTATCCATAGCAGATCTATACAGGTGGAGCTGGGGAAGGTATAGGGTTTTTGAAAGTGTGCTGCAATTCCTACAGAAAATGCTGACCAAGTATTTGAAGGTTGAGCAGCGAGCTCATTGGCTACTGATACAGCAGGAACCAATCAGCTGTGGCCTATAGAGAATGACGTGATTGCAAGCAGATTGAGTTAAGGACCTATCAGCCTGTGCCATCTGAGTTTCATAAATATAAAGATATATTTATAACACAATTAGTTACTTTTTTAGGGACTAATGCAATATAAATGCATTACTTTTAAAAGTACCTTTCCCCAGCACTGTTTGTATAACACCTCGGGTAACTAAAGGCATCAAAACATATTTTCGCATAAGATGCATTGAGGAACACCTGTCAGAAGCATAAATGCAAGTATATGTAAATGCAATATGTAAAAATGTACATTTTCAAGGCCCAGTGGTGAAAGCTGATGATTTCAATCCTACAACAAACATTGCATTAGAATCATCATTAGCCACGGAGGGCTTGCATCTATGCCTGGTACAAATGTTATGCAGAAGAATTTGATGAGTCCCACTTAAAAATACATTTGTGTGTTTATGCTTCTAAACTGCTAAAACTCATTTCTTATATTCATAAGCTCTCATCTAATTCTATCTCTCACTCTCTGATTGGCTCTGATGTTGCACGAATCCTTCATCTTTCCCCGCACTTTTAACCAGAGCTTTTACCAGGCAGAACTGAATGAATAAATAATCTGAGTAAATCTTCAGGGTAACTTGACAGAAAGGCATACTTTGCATCATTCAGTTTCATCAGCCAGGCTGTGGGTACACAGTGTTTCTTCAGCACTGTTTTTGCACAAATTCAAAAAAACAATCTTTAAAGGGATAGTTCATCCAAAAATGAAAATTCTGTCATTAATTACTCACCTTCATGTCTTTCCAAATCAAGATTTCTGTCCCTCCGTTGACAGCAACGAAACTGAAACTTTGGATTAGCTTTACGATCTCTTTATGAACTATTTGAAGCGTCAAAGTGATAATTGTGTAGCTTTCAACGGAGGGTCAGAAAGGTCTCAGATTTCATCAAAAAGATCTTAATTTGTGTTCCGAAGCTGAACGAAAGTCTTACGGGCTTGGAATGACATGAGGTTGAGTAATTAATGACAGAATTTTCATTTTTGGGTGAACTAACCCTTTAAGTCCACCCCCAAAAAAACCTTTGAATGAGAAGTCTGACCATTTACATTTTACATTTACATTTATTCATTTAGCTGACGCTTTTATCCAAAGCGACTTACAATTGCTATATATGTCAGAGGTCGCACGCCTCTGGAGCAACTAGGGGTTAAGTGTCTTGCTCAGGGACACATTGGTGTCTCACAGTGGATTCGAACCCGGGTCTCTCACACCAAAGGCAGGTGTCTTATCCATTGCGCCACACCACCCCTGGGGACCAAAAGTGTTTGTGTGTACTTATGCTAAACGAAGGAGTGCTATGTGACAGCTCTGATGCTGTGTAGGGTCATATTAAAGGTGAACCAGGTGTTGGGGACGTCAAGCACACCTGATGAAAAACAGTTCTGCAAAATCACCCAAGTGCCGTTTGTCAGCCTTGATGTTTTACAGCAAAGAGAAAAGCTGCCAAATGGATGTGCTGGAATCCATCTGTCTGAGCTAGCTGCATGAATGCCAATTTATAAGGTTGAGTACAATCTCTCACAGGGGCATAATGCAGTCATTTTGTTTAAAGTTCCCCTGTAGGCAATAACTTCATCCCTTAAAACTAATTTTTGATCACCAAAATGACATATTTAAACGTTATTCATTGGAAAACAAAATACATATTCATGCCTTAAAAAAGCTTGAATGTAACTCTCCACCCTTGTCCCATTTAATATACGCAGTTCTATGAATATGCAAATTAGCCCTGCCTCCACTCACACCAGCTCAGAGATCCACTCGTTGATGATCACATGTTGACGTGATTGGTTACAAGGTAGTCTGTGACGTCAGAATCACCAGCGATTTCAACCCGCGATTTTGAGACTGTCTTTGGTTCACTGCAGTTTTAAGGAGAAAATACTAAGCGATGAATTTTTGACTTATGAATTTACACATGTTTTGACTTATTAGAAATTATATTAATAATATATATATATATTCATATTTGGTATTTAATATTTAATATATATTATATAATATTTAATATATATATATATATATATATATCATATTTGGCATATTAGAAACACCACTGCCTTTGTGACCAAGGCGAGATAAGACAAAAACATAGGAAAAACATTTTTAAAAATGAAAATGCTACGAAACTGTAGTGGTATAGATTTTGCCATGCATAGAAAGCAAGTTTTCTTCCAGGATAACCTTGTCCGTGGCTTGAGTCACACGTCCTTCACAAAGACGGTTCTGCCTGATTTTGATCTTTTCTGATGAGTCCAGTTTTCAAATTTGACCAACATCCAGTCCTCTAATGGTTAGACAGAGACCTGGAGAGGCTACAACAGGGTCTCTCGCACCCACTGTGAAATCTGGTGGAGGATTGGTGATGATCTGGGGGTTCTTCAGTAAGGTTGGAATCAGGCAGACCCATCTTAGTGAAGGATGCATGACTCAAGTCACGTACAAGGTTATCCTGGAAGAAATATCATTCTGCTCTGACAACACAGCCAGGCCAATAAAGGTGTGCA
The DNA here is from genome assembly GCF_949319135.1 of Squalius cephalus. Taxonomy (NCBI): domain Eukaryota; kingdom Metazoa; phylum Chordata; class Actinopteri; order Cypriniformes; family Leuciscidae; genus Squalius; species Squalius cephalus. The sequence goes on along the minus strand of NC_137126.1, from coordinate 42,323,399 downwards.
TGGAGGACCACCAGATCAAACCCTGTCATGGCCAACCCAATCTCCAGACCTGAACCCCAATGAAAAAATCTGGCATGTGATCAAGAGGAAGATGGAAGCTCACAAGTAGGGCTGCACGATTCATCGAAATTAAACTGGAATCGCGACTTGGCTTAGTGAGATCATTAAAAGCGCAAAGGCTGGGATTTTTCTGATTTTTTATTCAATAAATATAAGCATAGTGTTATTGAAGAGTGGCTCTGTGATCAAATGCTGCTCCATCTCTGAAAGCACTGCGAGTTTTAGTCGTTTATAACGTGCATTTGAAAAAAGCAACATGCGTCAAACATCTTCCCAAACTTAAAATCTGTTGCCCAACAAAAGACAACATTTAATAACATGTTTTTACTCCAAACTCACTTCATAACGTGTTTGAAATAATTTGTGAGCTGATGTGGCTTCTTATCATAGTATGGAAGCTTGTTTCCGCCACAAAATAAAACATTTTAAAAGATAATTGCGACTTTTTATCTAACAATTTCGAGTTTACATCTCGCAATTCTGACTTTATTTCTCAGAATTGCGAGATATAAAGTCAGAATTGCGTGAAATAAAGTCGCAATTGAGTGTTATAAAGTCAGAATTGCGTGTTATAAAGTCAGAATTCTGACTTTTTTTCTCGCAATTGCGACTTTATATCACGCAATTCTGACTTTATAACACATAATTGCGAGTTTATATCTCGCAATTCTGACATCTTTTCTCAGAATTGTGAGATATAAACTCACAATTGTGAGATATAAAGTCCAATTCTAAGGAAAAAAAAGACAGACATTTTTTTTTTTACCTCAGAATAGTTTGTATCTCACAATTCTGACTTTATAACACGCAATTGCGACTTTATATCATGCAATTCTGACTTTATATCTCGCAATTGCGACTTTATTTCTCAGAATTGCGACTTTATATCTCCCAATTGCGACTTTATTTCTCAGAATTGCGACTTTATATCTTGCAATTGTGACTTTATTTCACAGAATTGCGACTTTATATCTCGCAATTGCAACTTTATTTCTCAGAATTGCGACTTTATTTCTCACAATTCTGACTTCATATCTCGCAATTGTGAGAAAAAAAAGTCAGAATTGTGAGATAAAAAGTCACAATTATTATTATTTATTTATTATTCAGTGGCGGAAACAAGTTTCCATATCATAGAATGTATTCTATACAGTGATAAAGGCTATGTCGATAAGGACTGCGTTATAAATAGACCTATAGTTTATTATTATAAAAATATCCGAGACGGCTTGAAGAACTCAAATACACCATATATTGCAGCAGGTTGTGTGTTTATTGTCTTCATGTTTAATCTGTAAATTGGGGTTATTCGACCAAATATTAATTTCCAAACTCTTCTTAAGTTAAAATATTAGTATTGTGTTGTTTAAATAAAAAATATAAACTGAAAGGTCTGAAAACATGTTGTTGTTTTTTTTGACCACTTGTTATTTTCTGCAAATAAATGCTCTAAATGACAATGTTTTTACTTGAAAATGGGATGAAATGTTGTCAGTAGTTTATAGAATAAAACACAAATGTCCATTTTACTCAAACACATACATACAAATAGTAAATCCAGAGAAACTGCTAATTTTGTAGTGGTCTCTTAATTTCTTCAAGAGCAGTATTTATCTGACCACTGTTTTTAACAATAATTGTGCAACTTTTATTTTATTTCAGTTTATTATTATTATTATTCATTTTGGAAGTTGCATTAACAATCTAAACAGGAACATCTAATCTTTTATACATGTCTTGCTTTCATGTTTTACAGAACACCAGGAAATAAAGTACAGGGAATATCTGAAGAAAAATTAAAGCAAAGTCATTATAAACATAGTGGGTGGCAGGTGAGGATACATGTTTGATATTTTTATTAGAAATACAGTGAGTACTAGGTGTGTGTGTATGAATAGGCCTAGTGTGTGACTTCACATAGTCAGCAGTTCTCATGGCTGGGCCGGCTGCCCAGTCTCAGAGCGAAGAGAGGAAAGAGGAATTCCTGCGCTCACACCATGACCTTCGACCCAGGATATCCTTCCTTAGGGCACTCCCTCTTGTCCTCAACATGGGCCAGAAAGGATATCATTTATGTCCTTAACAACATCTAATCATTAATTATACGGCTTTAAATTAATGTTTCATGACACCATGACCATTAAAGTCCTTTAATGACAAAAATCTATGGTGCAGAGATTCAGGATAATTACTGTAGACAAACCACTAAAACTATATTGTCGCTGTCAGGCGGAAACCTTGTAAATTCATATTTTTTCATTTTTATTGATTTTTTTTCCCATAAATCATTACTATTTGTCACCCTGTACATCATTCTGTGGGTTTTACAAATATTTGACCAATGAAAAGTATTAAAAAGTGCTTGTGATTAACTTTGATCCTCTAACTGTCGCTAAAACCTCATAACTCTATATCTTGAATGAAGTGCTGTACACATTTATTTTATTATTCTAATTTTTTATGCATTTGAGGAGCAGAGAAGAATGTCTTAGTCTAGCATTTGTCATTGAGTCATAGCCAATACTGTTAAATAGCCTGTGCATAACACTTCATCTATTATAACATCAGATTTTGTCCAAATGACAGAAAAACTGAGCACCCAAATAGCTACAATAAACTTTATAACCTGTAAGTTGATGAAAAAACAAAATGTGATGCATGCTGAAAGTCGCTGCAGAAAAAAGGTTGTGAGTAGTTATTACCATATACCATGTGTCAAAATGATTGATGACTTCCGGTCCCGCCCACTAGATAAGACATCTGGTCCCCGCCCTTCCGGTTGACCGTTGACATGTCCCGCCCTTTCTGTCGTGTATAGATAAGGATATGGATTGTCGTTTTGACCGTTCGATCATGCGTTTTGACAGTTTTATCTATCGCATATGTTGTTTTTATCTATTATCTTTCCGGCATATGTTGTTATGGTTTGCCCTATCGTCCTAGCTAGTCGTAGATAATGTGGTTTTGTCAGAAAGTTTGAAGACTGTGTCACACACAAGCATTATCTCTTATGCACACAAGCTGGGTGTATTTTCTGTGTTTTTGATCTGTTTTTGACAGAAAGTTTGAATTTGTGGTCTGTATTCACTGAATGGGTCCTAAACACTGATATCTCTGCTACGCAGACGTCCACCCTCACATTCCAGAGGTAACAGTGAAAGTGAGAAAAAAGAGAGATGACTCTAATCATGTTTTTATATTTCACACAAATGATATACAATAATATCTAAGCAAAAAATCTACTGAAACCATTTAATTCAGCTTTAGAGAAACAAAAGAATAAAAAAATCATATTACATAAACATTCCGTTCTTTAGGCCTATAAGTGTATAAAATAAAATAGCTATCTTGCTAATTTAACTAAAGTTTAAAACCATTCAGTTCTTTATAAAAGTATATAATGAAATGCTTATAAAATAAATATCTTATTGATCCAATTGTTTTTGATAAACAAAAGAATAAAAATCATATTACATAAAACATTCCGTTCTTTATATACATTAAAATGGTTATCTTGCTAATTTAACTAAAGTTGAAAAACATTCTGTTCTTTAAAAGTATATAAAAAAATAAAAATAAAAAAAAATCTACTGAAATTTCAGTTTTAGATAAAAAATAAAATTCATCTAAGTCTGCTGACTGAAGATTTCATGAAGCACCAGACAAATGGTATGTGTGTGTGTGTGTGTGTGTGTGTGTGTGTGTGTGTGTGTGTGTACGTGTGTCTGTGACAGGTTCCGGTAAATTAGTGTGCCGTCATCTTTCTGAATTTATTTCAAAACATAATCGTAAAAGTTTAAATATGATCTTTTAAAATTAAAAGACTGTTTAAATAAAATCTTTGAAGTTTGAATACATTCATATCTTCTATTTATCTTTTAGAAGATTACTGTAGTGATTTTGTTTAACGGTGACCTAAAGTATAATTGTTATTAAACAATGTCTGTCTGTTCAAAAACTTTAGATTGTAGAAAAACTGTACTTTTTAGTCGTCTTAAATCTCATTTATATGAAAAGATTCAATCAGCATTTTTTTGTCCATGCGGGGTTTCAATTTTTATGGTGGGGGCTTTCCATAGCTATAATGAATTTTGTACCGTACACCTAAACACAGAAAACTACATTTGTACATTTTCAAAATGAAATAAATAAACAAATCATTTAATATAATTTTGTGCACACACACGGTTCTAAAAAATGAACTAATCTCTATTTTAAATTAAATTATTATTAATAACATATGTTACTAAAATGTAAACAAAGTTTTAGCTAAATAAATATATAAACAAAAACACCTTACAGCCCCAGATCCTTCAGAGATAAACCACAGTGTGAACTGAAGCTTCAAGAAACAGGGTATCAGACCAGATGAGTCTCGGGGGACAATGTCACAGTAAATCTAGTCTGCTAACGCCTTTCCAGAGTACATCCAGAGTTTATACTAAATTCATTTAAAAGCATAACCTTAAAAGTTTAAATCAAATCTTTAAAGTTTTATTAAAATCATATCTTATATTTATCTTCTAAGAAGACTTATGTATTATTTTTAATAAACAACGTCTGTTCAAAAACATTAGATTGTTGAAAAACTGTGCTTGGGCATCTTAGATCTTTTGTCCATACAACATGTTGTCAAAGTTTTGTTGTTGTGTTGTTTTTAAGAAATCCGAGGACTCCACATTGCTCTTATTTAGACTAAGTTGTATCATTTGCAAAATCACTGACACGGCATAAGTAAAGTTGGTCTTGAGCGAATATTTAATTTTACTCGTCTTAATTCAAAGTAAAAGATCATATCATTTTTACTTGCATCTCCCGAACTATCCTTAATCAGTGTGGAAACACACAGGGTGAAACCCTTTTCTGAGAATATCGGTTATCTACTCAAAATATATGTAGAAGTGTAAATCTGGTGTTTAAAATCTGTCTGGTGGCCGCATGAATAGACTTTGGGGAGAGCTGATGATACTATCTATAGCAGGAAGCATGCCCTTTGACCTCCTCGATTGTGGAGGCTTTTTTGTTTGTTTGTTTGTTTTTTGTTAAAGACCCAACTACAAGTTAGTTCTCCCAAAAGAATTTCTCCCATCTAGTGGTTCTCCCATCTACTCGCTTTTTCAAATGCGTGTTGCAACTGCGGTAGCCGTAATGTGTCAAGAAGCTATGACAACATGGCTTCCAATAGCACATCATTGAGTTTAACGATACATGTTCTACTGTTATGGCAGCTATATAATGATTTACACAACCAAGCAATGAAAAAAGCTTGTAATTTAGACCATACCTTTGACTTACCTGTCGAGAAGAAATCAGGCAACTTCCCTTTCAAAGTCTTTCTCCTTCATTAGCTCTTTCCACATGGGGAAAAGCTATCCCGATATTTATTTACATACCGATAAATTAAGTTTTAGCTTTTAGGCGATGAGGATTCCTTCTCCTGCATAACTATGATCCAGAATTATAATGTACTGTGCAGCCTTTTCAAATTTGTCTGGGGCAGTATCAACGTCTCTCATATGGTCTAGCGGTTAGGATTCCTGGTTTTCATCCAGGTGGCCCGGGTTTCGACTCCCGGTATGGGAAGACAATTTTTTTTACATTGTCAACAAAATTCAAGTTCATCAATAATCATTTTTAGTTATCCATAGTCTTGGAGGCCTACACGAACTGCAGAAACAAGCAGTTTATTGAAGATTCGGTACTGAATCATTTTCACAAATACAATTATATAGAATTCAGAAAATTTCACTATGGAATATTTACTTTATCATTTAGTACATCATCATTTAAACTTTTCATCTCATAATTATGACGCATAGTCATAATTTTAATTTAAACTTTTTGTCATAATTATTACTTAATTCAGAATTACAATTTTTGTCAATGACGCCTTTTTAATGTAATACTTAAAACGTGTTTAAGTCATAATTTGGTGGTTGACTATAGTAGTGTTGATGATGAAACGTCTTGAGTTAGGCTAGCGCTTTTTGTCCCTCTCTGGTATTATAGTGTTTCAAGATGGCGGAACGACACGGAAGCCTCCTTGGTCCCATGCAAATAAAGATAAGAAATGTTTCGCTTACGAGGATAAGTCAGATCATTGGCAGAGGTCATTTTACACCCATGAGGACATATTTTATGAATACAGACAATGATTTTAGCTAATAAAATACCAATTTTTTCAACGAGCGAATCTACACATGAGAGGCCTTCAGAAGTCATAACTTCAGGGGTCAACAGCTTAGGCCCGTTGGTTTAGGTATTTGTAAAAATCAAATACTGTATTACACTTTTCAAAGTTACAATAAAAAGACCTGTTGTGTTCTGACACAAGGCCATTAACTTGTTTTTATAAATGTATTTTGCTTATTTCTACAAATATCGGCCTGAAAATTGAAAAATCAGAAAAAGAAGAAAAAAACAGTGTTTTAAAATACAACTAAACCATGATAATGTTTAGTTTAGATGTTGATGACTAAGCTTCTGGCATATAGTGCAACCACGCAACAAGAAATCTAATATTGGTGTAATCTTTGCTAGGTCTCACTCACGACACACAACTTTGTAAATAAACATTTTCAAAATGTAATTTAACCATATTTTATTGATTAATATTATGGCTTCATGTTGATTTAAAGTTTTTAATTGTTATTAACTAATACCTTTATCTTTTAACATCCGGCACAAAATGAAAGAGATGTATTATTTGAAAAAAAAAAAAAAAAAAAAAAAAAAATGGAATGTTCACAATCACTATGTGTCAAAAACAGTATGCGTGTAAATAGTTGTGCTAAGTTCCACACCCTATGGACTAACTTTAAAAAACAAAACAAAAATACACATACATATATATATATATATATATATATAACATACACAAATCATTTCTTAACTAAGCAACTGCTTCTTAAATTATCAGACACTCACCGCACTGATGTTAACATCACCATATATTGTGTTTTCTACCATGATTGTAGTAACTATTGTCCCACCATTCTTCTGGGCAATTGTTAAGTTAAGCTGATTAGGGTTCTGAATTAATGGCTGTCCCAATGATGTAGAAATATTATGCTTTCGTCGTTGTGGAAGGTTGTTAGGCTGTTGAACGTCACCATCTGTTAAAAAATGAACAATTAAATACACAACCAAAAACCATGTAAACATTATAGTAAAGCTTATTGAAGATTGAGAAACATATTGATTACTAACAAAGTAAATTATACAACTTTTCCTACGTTTGATATTCTTTTTTCTGATTTTTTTCACTATGGACTTGATCCTTTTTAATGCTGTTTTCTCTCCATATTTATTCTGTAGTTCCTCTACTGTGTCTTCCAACCTCCCTGTTGTTCCTCTCCAGCTGTGTTAACCAAAGACAAACAGTTAGAAGAATAAAATGTATGTACAATAGCAAAAATAAAGTTGGTCATTAGTTGTTAGGGTTAGATACACCTGTAGACACATTCATACACCCGTCCGCCTGTTTTCATTTAGCATGCACCAGAGTTCAAACATTCACTTTTTCACTTTTTATTTATTACATCGAGAGAAAACATGAATACGACACACTGCACTTGGATGAATACATTTATTAGATTTATTTAATAATATTACCAGTTCCATATTATCTTTATTAAAAAATAAGGCAATAAATGATTTTATTTTTTAAATTTGACTGCATTCTTTACTTTTTGATTTATGAATTATAACAGACTGATGGGAAAAACATTATTTTGCAGTTACTTTTTTAAAATTTGTTTTATTATTCAACTATCTCTTTCTTTTTGTTAGATTTTATTAGTTGTAATTTTATATATAAACATTTAACTTTTAAAATAAATGTTTTACAACAACATCACCATCTTCCGCTATATTTGGGCCTCCATGCTCATCTATTTACAGTATATGATATTGGTGAAGGGGGCCAGCATGAATATATTTTTTAGGGGGCCCCCGAATTCTCTACGGCCCCGTTCACATCGCATCGTAAGCGCATAATATCACCTGCTCAAGTACGTCTTGACGAGTTTCTTCTGTATTAAACAGCGAATCTTCTCAGTCAGATCGTCGCAAGATCTCAGGAATCCTCTCACACTGCTTGTGTTCACGCGCTCCATCGCTAACGATTCAAACTTCCATAAAGCGCGCCAAAACAGCAGCGCGGAGATGTGACGTCATGTGTCGAGCGGGCGCTCGTAAAAAGCACATCTTTGCATTTCTTCTGAAACAACAATTTTTAACATCACTATCGCAACACTTATCGTATTGCCGGCTGGGATTGTAATGTTTTGTATGCCGTTTTCTTTACACTCACCCCGGATATCTGTTTCCTGCAGTTAGCTGTAATGTTAGTGAACTCTAGGTCTTCTCTTTGTTCATATACGACAGTATTCGCATGAATTGGCTTGATTTGATAAAATTATGTTTTAAACCATCATCTTCACTTGAGACATTTACATTATACCGTCCTAGTTTTTAAATAGCGCTAAAATGTATATTTTAACCCTTTATGCGGATATGCCGCACAAGGTTCTCTGTTCTCTGGTTCTGTGTTTTTAAAAATAAAGACAAGGATACCTCTTTCTATAAGCGACCCTTAAAATCTGTGCATACAACAAAACACGTGTAGGTGTACGATGATTTATCAGAAAATTACTTTTGTTTGAAGAAAAACTTAAATCAGCTGGTGCTTGATAACTATTGAAGTTATGATGATGCGATATTTATCACGTTTTCATTTTAACTCAATACTCTATGAACTTTAACATGTTGTTGGTCAAATTAACTAAAGCCTGCGCATCCTAGCTACTTTCTAAATGTGTGTAACAGAACTTATGGTGAACAATTTAGCCATATGTTTTAAACGTGTAATGTTTAAACAAATTTTGTTACTGGACTGAGTGAAAATAATAAACTTCTCCTTTGTTTTTATTATTTATTAAGTTAAATGCAAATGATAGGAAAACTTTAGGATAGGAAAGTACGGACAGCGCCTTTGACCAATCCTCTACATATGGGGCACTTGCGCAGAGAAGGTGCACATTCTTTGCACACAACTAGGTGACCACAGGGGATGAAGACAATGTTCACTTCCTTATCCATGCAAACTTTGCATGTGCGCTCCTCTTGAAGTCTTTTTAACTGTTCCTCCATAGGCAAGTCTGAAAGATCTTGACTAGGGGATGCAGCTTCATTTGTCTGGGGCGTCGGGCCACACTCAAATTCCATCTCTAAAGCAGACTTCACCACAGGATTGTTCTCTTGTTCTCTCACAAATTCTCTTGAGTCGCTGTCTCCATTAGTCAATAGCTGCTCAAATAGTCTTGGCAATCTTGCTTGAATCTGATGAACAAACTCTTGGCCCTTTTCTTGCAAGAGGTATTCACATCTTGGAAACCACTTGGCATGTTCTACCCATGGATCATCACCAGACTCCCAACATCCGAGTACACCATCGCAACAAAAGCACTTCACGTCAACATTACGACCAACATAGTAAAAACCAGCCTTAGCCAATTGTTCTGGTCGAACAGTTATTCTTGAGGGCCAGTAGACAAATGTGAGCAACCTTTCTTCACACCGTTGCATTGCCGATACATTGAAAGGGCTAGATAAAGGTACATTATCTGCACAGACACCTCGAACGAAACGGCAGCTGGGGTAATGTCTCTGGTGCTCTGATACTGCACGATCTCCCGGTTCCCAGTTGCTAAGCTGGCCTCCACAACTGAAGCAAGCCACTCTGTCGCCCTGGCCAAGGTAGTAGAAACCAGCTTTGGCAAGCTCGGCCGGAGATAATGCAGCAGGAGTCCATTTCTTAAAGGTGTCAAGGCGTTCCTGTTCCCGACGCATGCCAAGATTGTGACAAGCCGGAGGGCGCTGGTGAGACATATCCATGTAACCGGGTCTCATTCTGATACTTCGGTGATGGCTGGTGTTGTACCCCTGCATAATGTCTTGTAAAACATCTATGTATCGTCGGGAATTTGTAGCCGTTAAAAATCTCCACATACGACTCTTTAACGTTCTATTAAATCGTTCTACGACGCTGGCTTTCAAATCGGTAGCGGTAGCGAAATGATTAATGTCGTACCTTTTCATTACATCTTGAAATTGTTTGTTAAAAAATTCTTTCCCCTGATCCGTCTGCAATTTCTGTGGCACACGACCCTCTTCGAGTATAGACTCGAACGCTCTAGCGACCTCGAGAGTCCACGCGTACTTGCTAAATACGTCTATGCACGTCAGTAGATATTTATTACCGTCGTTATCCTAGGTGTAGGCGATCATGTCGACTAGATCGGCCTGGAACTGAGTATCGACCCCGTACACGACCACTCTGTTTCGTTTGTATTTTATAGGCGCTGTTTTGTGTAATGTGTAAGCATCCTCACCAGCCAGCCATTCTGAAACCTTTTTATCGCTTAAACGGACCCCACTTTCTTTTAAGACGGCGTCCTTTAATCGTTTTTTACCCCCTAAAGAGCCGGGGTTGGAGGGTGTATAATAAGCCTTTTTCATGAGCTCCGACATGCTGCCGTTTCAACCGCTGCAAAAGAATAACGCGTACATGTGGTTTGAATCAATCTTTTATTAAAAAAGTTACAGGATACATGATATAAGTAAACATGGATAAATGATGTTAATATAACACAAGTAAAAATGGATATAATAGAAGATAGTAAAAATGATTATAATACAATATACATGGATATAATAGAAGATAGTAAAAATTATTATAATACAATATACATGGATATAATAATAATAATGTTAGTACAACAAAATCTAAGTAAAATTGAATATAATGATGTTAGTACAAAATGGTTATACCATAAAATATAATACAATTGGATATAACAATGTTACATGCATAGTCTAAGTAAAATGAAGTCAACGGTAATCTAACCAGAAAAGAAAGTCACGGCAGGCCATCATGTTACGATCTAGGATGTAATCGACATACATTTCGATAATTTTTTCAACGTTTTTAATCACTTCGACAATTTGAACAGCATCATCCTCATCATCGGAGTCATATTCTTTTGAATTCTTTACCAGCTCGGTACAGACATCCGCCACATACGTACAAGTACACAGCACATCGGTGATCCCTAGTAGGGATTGTGATTCACACATCATATCTAGAACCTGTTTTATCATTACATCAGGCGGATCGGTACCATAAGCGCATTTGTCCGTCAAATCGTCCCATGAATTAGCCAGTCCTCTTATATGTATCATATTTTTCTTGAGATTTGCCTCACGCACAGTTTCATAACACGGTGTATCAGGGTGGGATGCATCCGCAATAATCTTATTCATCAGTTCGGTCATCTGGTGTCTGTAATGGTCTTTAAACATGAATTCCATACAGCTCTTTAGGCTACAGGCAGCACCCATACTGGTGGGGTCTTGGTCACTCTCCATTCACGATCGAGAGACCTTCCCAGAGATCAACGACGTCGTGCACTATTTCCTCGCAGGGTTTGTCCAGAAGTCTCGCGCTGATTTCTTCTAGCTTAGCGGCGATGAATGGTTTGTCTTTTAATTCGTGCAGAATAGTCCCGACTGTTCCTTGAATCTCCTGAGTCCTTGCGGCACAATTATCCAAGCCTTGTGTTTTTGGGTCGGAAGTTTGCGTCAGGTTCAGGCAAACAGGACTTTCAACTTTTGTTGCAGTAGCACAGCAGTCTGTGGCTAGTAGAGCTAGATCGTGCGATGTCCTGAAATATTTATCATGACAACGACTGGGGTCCGCCTCTCGCCTCAGCATAGGTGAATTGTTCGCAACAAACATTTTGCGCAGGCTTTAGTTAATTTGACCAACAAGATGTTAAAGTTCATAGAGTATTGAGTTAAAATGAAAACGTGATAAATATCGCATCATCATAACTTCAATAGTTATCAAGCACCAGCTGATTTAAGTTTTTCTTCAAACAAAAGTAATTTTCTGATAAATCATCGTACACCTACACGTGTTTTGTTGTATGCACAGATTTTAAGGGTCGCTTATAGAAAGAGGTATCCTTGTCTTTATTTTTAAAAACACAGAACCAGAGAACAGAGAACCTTGTGCGGCATATCCGCATAAAGGGTTAAAATATACATTTTAGCGCTATTTAAAAACTAGGACGGTATAATGTAAATGTCTCAAGTGAAGATGATGGTTTAAAACATAATTTTATCAAATCAAGCCAATTCATGCGAATACTGTCGTATATGAACAAAGAGAAGACCTAGAGTTCACTAACATTACAGCTAACTGCAGGAAACAGATATCCGGGGTGAGTGTAAAGAAAACGGCATACAAAACATTACAATCCCAGCCGGCAATACGATAAGTGTTGCGATAGTGATGTTAAAAATTGTTGTTTCAGAAGAAATGCAAAGATGTGCTTTTTACGAGCGCCCGCTCGACACATGACGTCACATCTCCGCGCTGCTGTTTTGGCGCGCTTTATGGAAGTTTGAATCGTTAGCGATGGAGCGCGTGAACACAAGCAGTGTGAGAGGATTCCTGAGATCTTGCGACGATCTGACTGAGAAGATTCGCTGTTTAATACAGAAGAAACTCGTCAAGACGTACTTGAGCAGGTGATATTATGCGCTTACGATGCGATGTGAACGGGGCCGTAGAGAATTCGGGGGCCCCCTAAAAAATATATTCATGCTGGCCCCCTTCACCAATATCATATACTGTAAATAGATGAGCATGGAGGCCCAAATATAGCGGAAGATGGTGATGTTGTTGTAAAACATTTATTTTAAAAGTTAAATGTTTATATATAAAATTACAACTAATAAAATCTAACAAAAAGAAAGAGATAGTTGAATAATAAAACAAATTTTAAAAAAGTAACTGCAAAATAATGTTTTTCCCATCAGTCTGTTATAATTCATAAATCAAAAAGTAAAGAATGCAGTCAAATTTAAAAAATAAAATCATTTATTGCCTTATTTTTTAATAAAGATAATATGGAACTGGTAATATTATTAAATAAATCTAATAAATGTATTCATCCAAGTGCAGTGTGTCGTATTCATGTTTTCTCTCGATGTAATAAATAAAAAGTGAAAAAGTGAATGTTTGAACTCTGGTGCATGCTAAATGAAAACAGGCGGACGGGTGTATGAATGTGTCTACAGGTGTATCTAACCCTAACAACTAATGACCAACTTTATTTTTGCTATTGTACATACATTTTATTCTTCTAACTGTTTGTCTTTGGTTAACACAGCTGGAGAGGAACAACAGGGAGGTTGGAAGACACAGTAGAGGAACTACAGAATAAATATGGAGAGAAAACAGCATTAAAAAGGATCAAGTCCATAGTGAAAAAAATCAGAAAAAAGAATATCAAACGTAGGAAAAGTTGTATAATTTACTTTGTTAGTAATCAATATGTTTCTCAATCTTCAATAAGCTTTACTATAATGTTTACATGGTTTTTGGTTGTGTATTTAATTGTTCATTTTTTAACAGATGGTGACGTTCAACAGCCTAACAACCTTCCACAACGACGAAAGCATAATATTTCTACATCATTGGGACAGCCATTAATTCAGAACCCTAATCAGCTTAACTTAACAATTGCCCAGAAGAATGGTGGGACAATAGTTACTACAATCATGGTAGAAAACACAATATATGGTGATGTTAACATCAGTGCGGTGAGTGTCTGATAATTTAAGAAGCAGTTGCTTAGTTAAGAAATGATTTGTGTATGTTATATATATATATATATATATATGTATGTGTATTTTTGTTTTGTTTTTTAAAGTTAGTCCATAGGGTGTGGAACTTAGCACAACTATTTACACGCATACTGTTTTTGACACATAGTGATTGTGAACATTCCATTTTTTTTTTTTTTTTTTTTTTTTTTTCAAATAATACATCTCTTTCATTTTGTGCCGGATGTTAAAAGATAAAGGTATTAGTTAATAACAATTAAAAACTTTAAATCAACATGAAGCCATAATATTAATCAATAAAATATGGTTAAATTACATTTTGAAAATGTTTATTTACAAAGTTGTGTGTCGTGAGTGAGACCTAGCAAAGATTACACCAATATTAGATTTCTTGTTGCGTGGTTGCACTATATGCCAGAAGCTTAGTCATCAACATCTAAACTAAACATTATCATGGTTTAGTTGTATTTTAAAACACTGTTTTTTTCTTCTTTTTCTGATTTTTCAATTTTCAGGCCGATATTTGTAGAAATAAGCAAAATACATTTATAAAAACAAGTTAATGGCCTTGTGTCAGAACACAACAGGTCTTTTTATTGTAACTTTGAAAAGTGTAATACAGTATTTGATTTTTACAAATACCTAAACCAACGGGCCTAAGCTGTTGACCCCTGAAGTTATGACTTCTGAAGGCCTCTCATGTGTAGATTCGCTCGTTGAAAAAATTGGTATTTTATTAGCTAAAATCATTGTCTGTATTCATAAAATATGTCCTCATGGGTGTAAAATGACCTCTGCCAATGATCTGACTTATCCTCGTAAGCGAAACATTTCTTATCTTTATTTGCATGGGACCAAGGAGGCTTCCGTGTCGTTCCGCCATCTTGAAACACTATAATACCAGAGAGGGACAAAAAGCGCTAGCCTAACTCAAGACGTTTCATCATCAACACTACTATAGTCAACCACCAAATTATGACTTAAACACGTTTTAAGTATTACATTAAAAAGGCGTCATTGACAAAAATTGTAATTCTGAATTAAGTAATAATTATGACAAAAAGTTTAAATTAAAATTATGACTATGCGTCATAATTATGAGATGAAAAGTTTAAATGATGATGTACTAAATGATAAAGTAAATATTCCATAGTGAAATTTTCTGAATTCTATATAATTGTATTTGTGAAAATGATTCAGTACCGAATCTTCAATAAACTGCTTGTTTCTGCAGTTCGTGTAGGCCTCCAAGACTATGGATAACTAAAAATGATTATTGATGAACTTGAATTTTGTTGACAATGTAAAAAAAATTGTCTTCCCATACCGGGAGTCGAAACCCGGGCCACCTGGATGAAAACCAGGAATCCTAACCGCTAGACCATATGAGAGACGTTGATACTGCCCCAGACAAATTTGAAAAGGCTGCACAGTACATTATAATTCTGGATCATAGTTATGCAGGAGAAGGAATCCTCATCGCCTAAAAGCTAAAACTTAATTTATCGGTATGTAAATAAATATCGGGATAGCTTTTCCCCATGTGGAAAGAGCTAATGAAGGAGAAAGACTTTGAAAGGGAAGTTGCCTGATTTCTTCTCGACAGGTAAGTCAAAGGTATGGTCTAAATTACAAGCTTTTTTCATTGCTTGGTTGTGTAAATCATTATATAGCTGCCATAACAGTAGAACATGTATCGTTAAACTCAATGATGTGCTATTGGAAGCCATGTTGTCATAGCTTCTTGACACATTACGGCTACCGCAGTTGCAACACGCATTTGAAAAAGCGAGTAGATGGGAGAACCACTAGATGGGAGAAATTCTTTTGGGAGAACTAACTTGTAGTTGGGTCTTTAACAAAAAACAAACAAACAAACAAAAAAGCCTCCACAATCGAGGAGGTCAAAGGGCATGCTTCCTGCTATAGATAGTATCATCAGCTCTCCCCAAAGTCTATTCATGCGGCCACCAGACAGATTTTAAACACCAGATTTACACTTCTACATATATTTTGAGTAGATAACCGATATTCTCAGAAAAGGGTTTCACCCTGTGTGTTTCCACACTGATTAAGGATAGTTCGGGAGATGCAAGTAAAAATGATATGATCTTTTACTTTGAATTAAGACGAGTAAAATTAAATATTCGCTCAAGACCAACTTTACTTATGCCGTGTCAGTGATTTTGCAAATGATACAACTTAGTCTAAATAAGAGCAATGTGGAGTCCTCGGATTTCTTAAAAACAACACAACAACAAAACTTTGACAACATGTTGTATGGACAAAAGATCTAAGATGCCCAAGCACAGTTTTTCAACAATCTAATGTTTTTGAACAGACGTTGTTTATTAAAAATAATACATAAGTCTTCTTAGAAGATAAATATAAGATATGATTTTAATAAAACTTTAAAGATTTGATTTAAACTTTTAAGGTTATGCTTTTAAATGAATTTAGTATAAACTCTGGATGTACTCTGGAAAGGCGTTAGCAGACTAGATTTACTGTGACATTGTCCCCCGAGACTCATCTGGTCTGATACCCTGTTTCTTGAAGCTTCAGTTCACACTGTGGTTTATCTCTGAAGGATCTGGGGCTGTAAGGTGTTTTTGTTTATATATTTATTTAGCTAAAACTTTGTTTACATTTTAGTAACATATGTTATTAATAATAATTTAATTTAAAATAGAGATTAGTTCATTTTTTAGAACCGTGTGTGTGCACAAAATTATATTAAATGATTTGTTTATTTATTTCATTTTGAAAATGTACAAATGTAGTTTTCTGTGTTTAGGTGTACGGTACAAAATTCATTATAGCTATGGAAAGCCCCCACCATAAAAATTGAAACCCCGCATGGACAAAAAAATGCTGATTGAATCTTTTCATATAAATGAGATTTAAGACGACTAAAAAGTACAGTTTTTCTACAATCTAAAGTTTTTGAACAGACAGACATTGTTTAATAACAATTATACTTTAGGTCACCGTTAAACAAAATCACTACAGTAATCTTCTAAAAGATAAATAGAAGATATGAATGTATTCAAACTTCAAAGATTTTATTTAAACAGTCTTTTAATTTTAAAAGATCATATTTAAACTTTTACGATTATGTTTTGAAATAAATTCAGAAAGATGACGGCACACTAATTTACCGGAACCTGTCACAGACACACGTACACACACACACACACACACACACACACACACACACACACACACACACACATACCATTTGTCTGGTGCTTCATGAAATCTTCAGTCAGCAGACTTAGATGAATTTTATTTTTTATCTAAAACTGAAATTTCAGTAGATTTTTTTTTATTTTTATTTTTTTATATACTTTTAAAGAACAGAATGTTTTTCAACTTTAGTTAAATTAGCAAGATAACCATTTTAATGTATATAAAGAACGGAATGTTTTATGTAATATGATTTTTATTCTTTTGTTTATCAAAAACAATTGGATCAATAAGATATTTATTTTATAAGCATTTCATTATATACTTTTATAAAGAACTGAATGGTTTTAAACTTTAGTTAAATTAGCAAGATAGCTATTTTATTTTATACACTTATAGGCCTAAAGAACGGAATGTTTATGTAATATGATTTTTTTATTCTTTTGTTTCTCTAAAGCTGAATTAAATGGTTTCAGTAGATTTTTTGCTTAGATATTATTGTATATCATTTGTGTGAAATATAAAAACATGATTAGAGTCATCTCTCTTTTTTCTCACTTTCACTGTTACCTCTGGAATGTGAGGGTGGACGTCTGCGTAGCAGAGATATCAGTGTTTAGGACCCATTCAGTGAATACAGACCACAAATTCAAACTTTCTGTCAAAAACAGATCAAAAACACAGAAAATACACCCAGCTTGTGTGCATAAGAGATAATGCTTGTGTGTGACACAGTCTTCAAACTTTCTGACAAAACCACATTATCTACGACTAGCTAGGACGATAGGGCAAACCATAACAACATATGCCGGAAAGATAATAGATAAAAACAACATATGCGATAGATAAAACTGTCAAAACGCATGATCGAACGGTCAAAACGACAATCCATATCCTTATCTATACACGACAGAAAGGGCGGGACATGTCAACGGTCAACCGGAAGGGCGGGGACCAGATGTCTTATCTAGTGGGCGGGACCGGAAGTCATCAATCATTTTGACACATGGTATATGGTAATAACTACTGTTGTGTTGTTGCAAAGTGCCGGACGAACAGAAAATGACAATATAACGGAGACATGTTTTGAAACCGTGGAGCCGCTCATACCAGCCTCCTATGTTTATGCCTCATAAGTCGCAGTAGTACAGCATGGTGGCTACACATTGTCATGGTGTAAATAAGACAACATCTGTATTGTAAACCCCTTCATGCTGCGGCTGTTGTTGTTTTAGGCGTATACCTACCAATGCAACTTCATTGCCACAGAAACCAATGCAGATAATTCCAGAAAATGAAAGAGCGCATGGGACACACAAATCGGATCTGAACAGTTGTGATACACAATGTGGACAGTCAATCATTTTAGATCAGATTCAATGGAGGCTGGTGGGTTTTAAAACTGATGAGGCACACAAAAATTTTGCAGTCGGACTTTTGAACTACTTTAAAATGGTACTTATATCACTTATGGATCTGAATATTTATAGAAAACGACATAGACATCAAAACAATATAATATAAGTTCACTCACCTAGTCCTAGGCTATCACTTGAAACAAAAAATCCATCCTTCTTTCCTTTTAAATGTCCGTGTTAAAAGAGCACATTCGGCCGTTTAGTGAAGTTGATTGATGTAGCCTACAGTATATCCAACTTAGGCATGGGGTCTTTATTTTTAATTTGTGGCTGTTGTTTGAATGGTAGTTTAGTACAGTTGTTTGCGATCAAATATTCAATACCTCTACTCTACATAGTTACATCAGAGGTAGCAGTAATAGCACTAATATCACGTAATTTACGTCTGGTCGATGATTGGTTGATATACCAAGGGAGGCTAGCCTCCTCTGCCATGTTACTTTGCTCAACACTCCTAATCGCTGAAAGTGAAATAATCGATGGTGATTGGCAATTTGTTTTTGTTTTTTACCAACGATGGTACAAGTCTCCGGCTATGGATTTGCCTCCCCCTCCCTTTCTCTATCCGCTCAGACTCGCGTTTCGCAGATTCTGCACATTTTGGGAAGAAACGTGCGGTGTTAACACTTACAGACGCAAGGCAAGGCAACTTTATTTATATAGCACAATTCATACACTATGGCAATTCAAAGTGCTTTACATAGAGAGGAATAAAAATAATCACAAAATAAAAGCAAGGAAAATTCAAACAGTTATTCAAAAGCTTTACATAGAAAGGAATTATAATAATCACACTATAGCGCTTCATAGAGATTTGCATAGAAAATAGACACAATAAAAGCAGGGGAAATTATACAGTTATAAAAGGAATTAAAAGAGATAAATGATACAGTTATAAAATGAATTAGAGTAAAATGAATTAAAATAGTAATCATGACGGTCAGTATTCTTCTGTGGATTTTCATATACTGTGGATTATCTGAGCCCACCAGATTAGTAATCTTCTTGATAATCCGTACCAGACTAGTAATCTGTACTAGTCACCACAGTGTTCCCTTGACCGTCATGAGTCAATCCCTCTCAAACTCCACCACAGAAAGGTGAGCTCTTGCTCAAAGACTTGGTCATCAGGACCATCGGGGTTTCCCCCACTACTACAATACCCTTCACAAAACACCGGTTATCAATCAGTGCCATTTGAGTTCAGTTTAGAATCAAAAGGAAGAATACAGTAGTTTAGAATCAAAAGGAGAATGCTGAGATAAAATACAGTGTACTCAGTCGGACGAACAGTGGCACAGTGCTCATTCAGTAAATGCACAGCTAAACAGATGTGTTTTGAGTCTGGATTTGAATGTGACTACTGTAGGAGCACATCTGATCTCTTCTGGAAGCTGGTTCCAGCTGCGGCTGGCATAGTAGCTAAAAGCAGACTCGCCATGCTTAGAGTGAACCCTTGGTATTTTTAGTTGGTGTGATCCTAATGATTTGAGTGATCTGTTGGGTTTATATTCAGTGAGCATATCTGCAATCTCCCCTGACGAGCTGCCACTGATCAGATTCCAATCAGATACACAAATAATCTGATTTGGATTGACAGTGTGAACCTATCTAAAATGTGCAGTGCTGCACTCCAGGACATGGGTTGAGAACCACAGGCCTATAATATGCAATAGCCACCCTTACGGAACGAAAATATTTTTCACGTATTTCCCATATATGAATGATCAATATATTAAATGGTTTAACCATATATTTGAAAATATACAGAATAATAAATTGTGTATATGAAAATATACTGAATAATACATAAGGAATTGCCGCTTTTCATATATTGAAAAATATGTGGCACTATATTTACTAATATATCATAATGTTTTATATTCAGTAATAGGCTACACTTCATAATATATAGATGTATATGTGATCAGATATGGTACTGCATGTGTAATATATTGCAGATATATTTACTCATGGAAAATAAACACACATATATAGAGAAATATATAATGTAATATATTTCTTTTTTTATTTATTATTTACATTATAAATGTTTAATATTTTCAAGCTAGTTATCAAAAGCACAAGCACACCTGCATGCACTAAAGTACTTAACCAAGAGACTATCACTGTGGTGAGGAGTGCACAGCCATTACTTGTAAAATAAAGTCATTATTATTATGGTCATAATGGACTTCGGCCAATCATCAACCGAACCACAGGCTCTACTCTTCAGCACAATGGTGACCCCAAAAAACTAGGCTACATACCAGAAAAACTTTTAAATTCCAAAAATGTAGAACATTAAACACTAACAGATCTCCCCCCATATTAATATTGAGCAAAACACATTAAATAACACTTCATTTTAGCATTTGCTCTCCTTTCAGAAGTCAGTCAGAAGCAAAGCATGCTAGGAACTAGAAATCTGTTGCAATCATTCAGTGAATGTATGTGTATATACAGTATGTGTGTGTGAACATACATTCACATTTATATGGGAACATGTATGTGCAATATATGTACACAATAAAGGATAAAACTTTATGAATATTACATGTACAGTAATGCTATTTTTGTCTTCATTTATAATTATCTTATATTCATTAATATATAGCAATACATGGTCAATGCATATATTGCAGTATATTGAAAAATATAAACACTAGTTTCCCATATATGGAAATATATTACGTATTATGTAATATATCGCATTATATTTTGCAGTATACAGTATTCCCATATATTTTTGTTCCGTAAGGGCAGGCCTTTTAGTATTGCGAGAAATAACCCGTGCAATTGCATATGCAAGTACATTTAGAACTCGTTGGCCTCCGGGGGTGTGTCTGCTGAAATGCTAATGCCATAAAACTTGTATTACGTTATTAATAATCATTATATGTCTCATGAACCTTTTTAAAACTGTAATTATACGGGAACAAAGAAGCAATTATAAAGGGTCCAAAAGAAAAGTACAAGAAATATGAGATCAATTGAGTTACATTCAATGTAATTTGCCACAATGGTTTTTCATTTGGACGAGTTGAAAAGGCCATTATTACTTATTTTAATATTAGTAACGGGTACATGGTTGTATGTCAATTGCCAGAGTACATTCTAACCTTTTCACAACTAACAATATATTCGGGAAGCCACATTTCACTGATGTAGAATGAATTTCTTTGACCTCATTCTGCAAAGAGCAGTGGTTCAAACTTGAAAGCTTCACCTCGTTTATTAGGTTCATCTCAGGTTCCATGGTTATTTGTGAGCAATCCAAAAGCCTCCAATAACCCAATCAGGATTAGTTGGCCTTTGTAAATTTACACTCCGAAAACAAGCAAGCATTCATATCCCGAGGCTCATTTCTGCCGCTGCTGGAAATGAGGGATATTGTGCCAGGGGGCATATCATGGCATTTTATCAAAACGAGTATCATACACACAAAGTGGTGCTAACATCTAGAAACCACTCGAAGTAAAGGAACGACATGTTTTTAGTGTCAAGACAGTAAGTGTTTTGGAAAAGCATTTGAAATCATCAAATTGGGGCTTTTAAATTTACAGACTGTGATGCTCATATAAAAATGGATTTGCACTTTGTTGAAAAAAACAACAAAAAAAAATTGGCTTTTATACAACATATTCAAAAGAAGCCATGGAGTAATAGGTACTACATATGCGCCTTATGTCATATCTCATTCTCCCTTCACTGTCCTTTCTAAATAAAATACAAAGAGAAATGCGCTTCAGAATAATTCAGAGGTCACCCTTCGTGATATAATCAGGTTATATTTAAACCAGTTGTGCTGTTTTGGTCTGCTGATTAAAACTAATAATACAATTAAAACTAATAATACAATACTGTACAATAGATGATGGAACAAAATATTCAGACGTGTAAACTGGAGGATGCATCAGGATGCTGGACAGTTTAAGATGAGTGGATGTGGATGTGTGCTTAAATAAACATAAAAAAGTTTTCCCTCTGACCCGCAGAGAGCCGAGAGGGCATCTGAGGTGTTATCGGATCAGGAAGACCGTGCTTCCTCCTAGAGAATTCCTGGAAGAGAGCAAAAGCTCACACAAAGACCGGAAGAAGGAGTTTGATGGAGAGAGAGGGGAGGTGAAGGAGGGGAGGATGTCTCAGAAGCACTTTGCACTATATGGAACAGGTCAGTAAGAGCCACGGAGATGGTGTTCTCTGTTTGACTGGCATTAACACGCACTCATATGCACACAGGTCAGTTCTTGCTCTGGCCCTGCCCATGTTCCTGTCGTGTTGCTTTTGTAGTGAGTGTTCAAAGAGCACTTGAAAGAGAGCCAGCTCACCTCTGCAGACTGCACCGTCAACTCAACATACAGATTTGCAATGTAGAACACATGACTAGTTGTGTGTTTATATAATTTACAACAGATCTAAAGTTCAATCTCTAAAATTTGATCGGAGGAGTATCAGTATTGGATCAGTACCATGATATATATTGTATATCAAAATACCATAGTATTACCACCATCGTTTTTTTTTTGTTTTTTTTATTAGAGTCACTTTGTGTACACAATTGTAAACACAATTTACAAACAATTATACACAAAAGAAATACACACATATTGCTCATTTGGCTAACACACCACAAACATTACTTTCCATTTGAGTGCTGTTCAAATGGTTCTGCTCAACGTGGAATCGCTTTGCGCTCAGACCAGAAACCTTGCAGTTCCATGAAATATTGATAGTAGATCAATATGATGCATCTGTATGAGTTAGGAATGACAGCAGGAAGAAGTCCGGCGGAAAGTCCCATTTTTCGCTTTGGCAAGAGTTCAGGAGGAAGTAACCGAGTATACTGAATGAGACAATTGTTATAGGACAAAAAAAAAAAACATGACCAAGTGTCAAGATGGATGACTCTTGTTATATTTAAAAACGTGCATAATTTTTGTTTTCTGTCCCTCAACCAGCAAGACAACAAACACGGGAAGTTGTTATTCCCATACAGGGTAGAATTAGGTCAGTGTCATACACCGTCATCCAGAAAAAGAGCTTATCGTAACACACCACAATGCTAATGTATATTAGCTCATAACAGCTCGGATCAAGAGAGAGCACAGGAAAGAAGTCTTGTGATTGACTGTGTGTGTCTCTCTATGTCAAGAGTGCATGTTATGATGGGAAATGACAAAAAGAGAGCAGGAGAGATAACCCACAGCTGTGTGGGATCATGTTATGGTCGACTGGTTTAAAGCCCGTTTTATGAGATCACCATGACTATGACTGGACAGCACACCAGCTCTCAGAGATTAGAATTGATGGAGATCAATCTATCCATCCAGAAAGAGAGAGCAAGGGCATAGGTTTGCTACAGAAGTGTTAAACAAATGTTTAGCTCTTACCTGCTTCAACAGACTAGCCTAGAAGTTTCCAGTAAGACCTTATGAAGACCTTTTCCACATTTACATACCATCAGAAACAAGTCTACTTCCCTCATATAGCAGCATAAATTTTATTTTAAATGGATGGAATCCAATATGAACAAACAAACAAAAAAGCTAAAAACAATACATCAATATGTCATTATATACTGTACACACTATTCATTGAACTAAATTAAAAAAATACCCGGATGACGTACTACTTCCATAGAGATTCAGAAGCATGTATCCAATGGGCACTTTACTATCCCATGAGGCCAATGGAGAAGAGGCTGTCGTCGTAGGTCACACGACTGTAAACTTGGCAAGTGAAAATACCTAACAAAAAAAGTGTATCTAAGTAGAAATACTGTATTTCACTTTGGACCCCAATGTATATTACATTCATAACTACAATTGCTAGAAATATCGGTAGGGATTATTCAGCAGTCTCTCAACTTCCAAATCGGCGCCCGTGAGAGTGAGAGAGAGAGAGAGAGAGAGAGAGAGAGAGTGTGAGTGTGTGTGAGAGAGAGAGAGAGAGAGAGAGAGAGAGAGAGAGAGAGAGAGAGAGAGAGAGAGAGAGAGAGAGAGAGAGAGAGAGAGAGAGAGAGAGAGAGAGAGAGAGAGAGAGAGAGAGAGAGAGACAGAGACAGAGATAGAGATAGAGGGGCAGGTTAGCAGATATTGTCAAAGAAAAAAACCTTGAAAATGTATTCATCTAATCAACATCTGAATCAATTGCCCTTGCCCCGGAATAAAGGCACTTTCATCCTTCATAGCCCTCCCAAACACACACTGAAACAAACGTCTCTCTCTCTCCCTCCTTTTTCTTCAAATACTATGTGCAGACAGAGAGTCAGAGAGTGTGAGGTGAATAAAATATATAAAAAAGACTGGAACCGCTCTCTCTCTCCCTCCATTTGTAGGATGGATTGTTTCCGCAGTCGTTTCCTGCTTTGTCTTATTTTAAGTTCTCGTCAGGGTCGAGGAGAGGAAATGGTGCCAGCTGTCCACTTTGTCAACTTCCCCCCTTCCACAGACCCACAATATACACACACATATACACATAAATGTATGTACTGTAGACATGTGCGAAGGACCACACTAGGGCAGAAGGGTGGAGGTTGCTGGATTTAATGATGGACAGTTTTCACACAG
Source organism: Squalius cephalus (assembly GCF_949319135.1). Lineage (NCBI taxonomy): Eukaryota > Metazoa > Chordata > Actinopteri > Cypriniformes > Leuciscidae > Squalius > Squalius cephalus. The sequence continues at coordinate 42,298,462 of NC_137126.1, read as the reverse complement.
TGGAAAAAGCAGCACATCGCCTGAGGAAAAAGTCCAACTGCAAATGTTTTGCTTTCCTATTACTGGGCTGGAACAACCCTACCAATCCACACGACAACCAGACCAACAGCTCCATCAAAGAGAAGAGAGAAAATCCAGAAGTTTCTGTGCAGTAAATGTTCTCTAACTCTACACAACTACTACAGATCATAACATCACTATGTGATTCACACAAAGACACAAAACGCACACGTACAGAGCGAGCGAGCACATGCTGACGCAGGCATAACGGCACTAAACAGCAAATTAGCTGACACACAGCACACAAGATCAAAGCCGAGAAGAAAGGAGCAAACAAGATTGCCTAAGCTCATTAAAAAAGCCTCTTTATTAGCGTCAAATTAAGAACTTTTTGCCTTTGCTAGGGATAAAGGGAAGAAAATAGAGAAGGAGAAAGAGGGACGAGGGGAAAGAGTAAAGGAGGATCGCTAGCTGCTAATCACATTATTAAAATTACTTTGAGTCCCGAGTTTGACACAGCAATCGTTTTGTGACGGAGGGAGGAAATTAACAGGATAAAAGGAGAGCTAACGGCTCACGCGGTGTGACTGATCCTGCAAGTTTAAGCTATCGGGGATTAAACAGAGACACACTGGAGATGACTGGATAAGTTAGGGAGTGATGGAGAGATAAGAAGAAAGAGTCAAAAAATCAGAGACAGACAAGACAAAAAAAATTACAAAAAGAGGGAGAAGAGAGCATGACCTGGAAAAAGGATAGTGCTCTATCTCTTAACTTCCAGAGGAAACTTTTATTGCTATTTCATAGCTCAGGAGACATGATGGAGTTCTCTGTTGCTCAGTTAAAGTGAAAGTTACTTCTGTCATTCTTTACTCATGCTCATGCCATTTAAAACCCGACTACTGATATTTTTTTGGTGACTCTAATAAAAAAAAAAAATTATGGTGGTAATACTATGGTATTTAGATATACAATATATATCATGGTACTGATCCAATACGGATACTCCTCCGATCAAATTTTAGAGATTGAACTTTTAAAAAAAAAAAGTAAGAGCAAAGCATCATAAAAGTACATATGCACAATATTCAGTGTATTCAGGCTTTGGTTGATGAACAGACTGAAACTTAGCTATTCACTAACTGTTCACCTACGCTGAAGCTCTGGAATTTTATTTGCCACATTCAGATCCACAAATGTTGTTTCACACCAGATTTATCCAGCCCGTTCTCATCCCAAGGCGTCATATACTGACGCTTTTGCCATTTCGTCTACATCGAACGCACATGGCACCCTTTAGCGTCAATATGAGATGCAGATAGATATGGGCCAGAAGGCGCCTCCTAGCGGTCTAACCCTAACCCTACCCCAGACCTAAACCTACCCATAACCGAACAAAGCTCTGTGCGTGTCATATTGACTCTAAAGGGTGCCATGTGCGTTCGATGTAGACGAAATGTCAAAAGCGTCAGTATATGACGCCCTAGGATGAGAATGCGTTGGATTTATCACACAAGTGAGGAAATATTTGTAAAGGAGAGTGAGATTTTAGAGCTGAATAATTGGCATTAAATAAATAATAACAACAAGTTATTAGGAACTTTAATCAACAGCTGCTGATGGAAGGGGCAACGGCAGCCGGAAATAAACTGTTAACTGCCGTAGCTAAACAACACAAAAATAACTAAGCAACAGTAAAGAGGACAGAGTAGGGGATAATTTAATCACCTGACAAAATACAAAAAAAGAAAGTGATTTTAAAAAGCAAGAGAATGGTTGCTTTTGGCATTTAATGATATATATAAACAATTACAATGCCACATATCATAAAACATAACATTAACTTTCTTAATCTGTCACATGGTAAAGACTAGCTGTTCTCCCATAGTAGACGGTTAGAGTAGAACGTCGCGAAGTAGCAGTTAAAGTCGCGCATGCACAATAGAACGACAGAATGCCGTTGCGTTCCACCAGAGGCTGTTGTTTAATGACCCTATTGTACGGCATTCACAATACTTGGTACTATAGGGCACAAGTCATATGGACTACTTTGATTATGCGTTTTGTATATTTTAGAGCTTTACAGATGTGGTCACGTCACTATGAATTGATGCATGAAAAAGAGTTGTGTAAAGATTCTCTAAAAATTCTAGTAGTTGGGTTTGGAATGACAGTGAGCAAAAGTTCATTCTTATTTTGGAGGTCTCCTACAATGGGTTTACATGCATACAAGGTCAAAAAACACTTACATTTTCTCATAATATACATTGCAGCGTAATTTTTTCTCTCACAGTGTCTGAAGGGGTTTGATAAATGATTCAGTCTCTCTAAACTCCTCCTTTCCAAGAGTCTACTCTGCTCTGATTGGTCAGATAGCCCAGACTGGCATGATTGATCTACTGCTCACAGAGTGTATCAGAAATGAAAAGGTCATTACAATATTTGAATTTTAGCTCTGGATGCTTCCTCAGCACTTAATACACAGTAATGCGAAAAGTAACAATGGCGGCGGCTTTACTGTGTCAATATGAGCCCGAGTCCTGATCCTTTGAAAGTGCATGCAAAGTGGATTTGCTTTTGCAAAAACCAAAACCAAACCCTTCCAGGCTAAAACAGTGTTTGAGGATCAAAGTAGACGTTGGTTGCAGGCACCTAATGAAGACCATAGTCTGGCAAATTTGTTACAAACCTACGTAGGTTTGTGCAGGAAGTAAGACTGGAATTACTGACGACTCATTTCAGGCAGTTCAGAATTGGTTCTTTCTATAGCGAGACAATAACTCCATTTATCATGCACTTTGAACTTTGAAACTTAACAGACCTTTACATTCACAAAATGCAATATTACACACTACATGAAAGGTAATATGTGAAAAAAGCATTCTATGGCACGTTAAATATTGTCTCAGATGTTTTGCCTAAATTTACTGCAAAAAGCATATTTAACAATATTACTGTTTTTACTGCATTTTTTGAATAACTAAATGCAGCCTTGGTGAGCATAAGAGACAGAAAAACATTAAAAGATTGTACTGCTTCCTAACTATGACAGGTACAGTATATATAAAGAAATGTTCAAACTCCAAAAATCTCAGACATCAAACTGCAAACTTTATCTGGGCAAATTAGAGTTTATAATACTGCTATAGAATCTTTTTCTGGCTTGCTCACAGGGGGGTTAACAACAAAGGCATTATTTTCTTTTCCTTTTATCTTCTTTATTTCTCAATTTTTTTGTAAAGCTGCTTTGGAAGAAAGTTTATTATAATAAAAAGCACAATACAAAAATATTTAATTTAGACAATATTTAAGTCTTGTTCTCAGGAGAAGAAGCAGAGAATTAGAATACTTCACATGACTCAACACACCTCTCAACAGAAGCATCATGCTTTATTTTGAACTCCATATGAAACATGTTGCAGAGAATCACAGAGGTTGCTAAAGTAGCAAGAATGCGCGAGACAGGGAAAAGGTATTTATTGCCTTCTGGTATGCGTCATTATTTTTTTTAATGTTATGATAATAATAATAATTCATTACATTTTATATAGCACTTTTCTCTGCACTCAAAGCGCTTTACATAGAAGGGGAAATCTCCTCAACCACCACCAATGTGCAGCATCCACCTGGATGATGCGACGGCAGCCATACTGCGCCAGAACGCCCACCACACACCAGCTTATTGGTGGAGGAGAGACAGAGTGATGAAGCCAATTAGTGTATGTATATATATATATATATATATATATATATATATATATATATATATATATATATATATATATATACAGCGGGGGAAATAATTATTGAACATGTCACCATTTTTCTCAGTAAATATATTTCCAAAGGTGCTATTGACATGAAATTTTCACCAGATGTTGATAACAACCCAAGGAATCAGTACATACAAAGAAACCAAAACAAATAAGCTAAGAAATTAAGTTGTGTAATAATGTGAAATGACACAGGGGAAAAGTATTGAACACATGAAGAAAGGGAGGTGCAAAAAGACATGGAAAGCCAAGACAACAGCTTAAAACTATTAGTAATTAAAAAGCAATCCAGCCCCCTGTCCGTGCAAATTAATAACAGCTGGTTCAGTCCCAACGGATGGCCTACAAAAAGGTCTCATTGCCAAGGTGTCACACAAGACACATCTCATGATGGGTAAAAGCAAAGAGCTGTCTCAAGACCTTCGCAACCTAATTGTTCCAACACATAATGATGGCATTGGTTATACTGTAGGCACCATTCTAAGCTTCTGAATGTTCCAGTGAGCACTGTTGGGGCCATAATACGCAAGTGGAAAGACAATCATTTCACCATAAATTTGCCTCGACCAGGTGCTCCTCGCAAGATTTCTGATAGAGGAGTGAAAAGAATAATCAGAAGAGTTGTCCAATCAGAAGACCTTTTTGTAGGCCATCCGTTGGGACTGAACCAGCTGTTATTAATTTGCACGGACAGGGGGCTGGATTGCTTTTTAATTACTAATAGTTTTAAGCTGTTGTCTTGGCTTTCCATGCCTTTTTGCACCTCCCTTTCTTCAGGTGTTCAATACTTTTTCCCTGTGTCATTTCACATTATTACACATAACTTAATTTCTGAGCTTATTTGTTTTGTTTTCTTTGTATGTACTGATTCCTTGGGTTAATCAACATCTGGTGAAAATTTCATGTCAATAGCACCAATTTGTTTTAAATGTTATCACTGACTGCACTTGACAAGGTCAACAGCGAATGGGTTCAAAGTTAAAATCATTTGGTATTGGAGTTCACTAGTAATGCGCACAACATGGCAGCTTGGGTCAGAAGTGATATTCGTAGTTTTAATTTATTTAATTTTTTTATGTCGAGACACTAGAGCACAAAGTCAACCAGACATGCCACTGGAGCCTCCTCAAAAAAAAAAAAAAAAAAAAAAAAAAAGATACTATATATATATATATATATATATATATATATATAGTAGCGTGATATTCCTCTGTTTGCCCTTTTTTATATATTTCATTGTTTTCCTGTCTAGTCTTCTCCATCATGGTTATAAAAGAATGATTGAGCGAAGATTTCTCACGAGAGAGGACAGAGAAACAATGGGGGAAAGCACAGTCAGGAATCCCCAGGTGACTCACAACCTGCCCACCTGCCCGAAGAGAAGAAAACCAAAAAGAGGCACAAAGAAGAGAGGTATTTGACAATGCTGTGCGTATGTGTGTGTGTGTGTGTGTGTGTGTGTGTGTGTGTGTGTGTGTGTGTGTCAGATGAAAGACAGCTCAGTGAAACTGAAGCCACTGGTGTATGGGACACCATGCGGAAGCCTGCTCACTGTGTTATGGGCCAATTATATTAAGGTTTTCATTTCCCAATATTACACACTGTAGAAGCCCCATCAGAATGAAAATACGGTGTGTTTACACAGACCCACAAATGGGCAAAAAAAAAATAAAAATCATAACTTCAGGAACAAATAAATACTAAATTAAATTTCTTTCACGTATGGAAGCAATAAGCAATAAGTCCATAAAATGAAGGCTTACAAAAACAACCACAATGGGGGTTATGCGCAACAAACTTATTGCAACAACATATAACATATAACAACTTATAACAAACCTAAAACAGGTTACATAGCTTCCGGTTCAGGTCGACTCTTTATGTGCTTCATTAAATACAGAGCCGTTTTACTAAAGATGACTTCAAAGGAGCGAGCAAATCTGAGCATAATCTGTGCATCACATATGCAGATTGATATTTAACTTCTCACGAACTTTATAACTCATAAAACGGCAACAATAAAAAGAACTAGCAGCTGATTACCTTAAATGTCCATAGATATCGTCGTCAGTTCGTCGGCTACTGCTGTTAACACTTTCTCCAACAAGACGATGCAATGAGACCTGTTTTCCTGTTTCAGCAAAAAAAAGGCCTATTCATAATTCATATAACGTATCATACAGCAGCATTAGCAAATAAACAACATAAACTCCTCTTACTAAAATGGCACGCATTAAATGGGAAAATTACACGGAAGAAGCCTAAACAAAACAAAAATACTGTGTAACATTAATCTCTACTTCTGAACTGAAAAAACGATGAAAATCATCTATTAGCCAATTGTAAAAAACTTTAAATCTGTTGTCTATTCATTCGTACATGCATGCTGCCTTAATGTTATTGAAATGCTACTGCAGTACATAGCCTACATATTAAAATAACTTGTAAAAGCATTAATTACCAGTCCCCTTTGTTAGTATGATTGTTTTGAGGTCTAATTTAACAATAGCATTCACACTGCAGATGTGTTGCAGGAACGATGCAGAAGCCTACATCGATCGTTACAGTCTATTTTTGATGTGCTGCACGTGCTATATTAATGCGATAGCTTGAAAGTTTGAATCAAATTTACTGAATCGTCATCGTTCAAAGTTGTGAGTTCGCAACTGGCTCCCAAGTTGAATTGCGTTCTCGTTTTTCTGTCGATTTTGAAATGAACCATTGTGATAGGCATGTCAGAGACTCATCTCTCATCCGTTTACTGACTGTTTTTTAATTAATATGACAACATGTCAGTAAACAGATGAGAGATCTCTCTGACATGCCTATCACAATGGTTAATTTAATTAAAGGTGGGCTACATATCTATCTATCTATAAATTACAGGAACGTCTTTCTGTCTGTGTGTGTGTGTGTGTGTGTGTGTGCCTGTTATTCGCATATCTCTCGAACCGTTAGTCCAATGGATTTCAAACTTGACAGGTGTCTTGCTACGGGCATGAGTAAGTGCAGTGCCAAGTTAAATGTTGTTTGGATTAGAAATGCAAAATATATCTGTAAATGTATATCAGTAAAAGAAGCACACATTGGCTTTTGCTACTCTAGCCGCTGGCCACTCCCCCTCTCACAATGACACTGAGTGAACACAGCGCAGGACCAGAGGCCACTCCCCCTCTCTCACACACACTGAGTGAACACAATGCAGGACCAGAGACAGAGAGGGTCGAAGAAAGCAGCGGAGCTTAAGTAGCGTTTTCTCGGAGTTCACCGTGTAGCCTGCTCCCTGAATCGTCGCACTTATTCATTTGTGGAGGTTAACTGAATCTGTAAGTCAGCTACACTGTTTACTTCTGAATATTATATTTTATTCTGGTGCGCTTAACGTTATCGCTGCTGTGTAATAGTAGCCTATGCTATTCACCAACTAAACATAATGCGTTCACAGTCTTTTTCACAGCCATCATTTGTAGTAGGCTATTCGCAAACTGTTTGCTCAAGCGTAGCGTTTTCTCGGAGTTCACTGTGTAGCCTGCTCCCTCAATCGTGTAGTTCAATTTTCCATATTTATTGTATATCATTATGTCAGTATCAGTATTTGCTTTCTAACATGCACAAATAAAAATGTCACTGAACTTTTGCTGTGTATAATTGTAACAATGAGCACTCAAACACACCAAACCAACAATTACTAAAAACACACAAAAAAACTGATTTTGCATGGGCACTTTGCACTAGTATTCACAATTAGGCCTACAACAATGTTTTGTTGTAATAGGCTAAATAGGCCAAATATCAATATAAATAATGTCTTCTTAAAACATTATATGTATATTATATTTAAGAAAATATTAGGCTATTACTGTTTAGTATACCATGTGTGAGACCTAAATGTAAGGTTGAATTATTGGGAAACTTTGTGTGGGACTAGTCAACAAACAGGCAGAAAAACATTTTTAAAAAACATCATTAATTTGGAGCTAATTTATACTAAATAAAATTATAAATAAAACATCATAAAGCCTATTTAACTAAAATATACTTTTTAATTTAACACATATTTTTACTAAGCAATTCTGTATGTCTTTGTAAAAAACAACAACAATTTGGCTCCTAAATGTTTCATTTTTCATTTCAGTACAGCACTGACCTACTGTATGCCATCACAGTGAGATCAGACAAGGCATCCGGAAGGGTTGGGGATTCGACTCCATTAAAAGCTCACTGAATGAGGAAAGAGATAATTATTGCAACAAACAAATTTAAGGAGGCGTGCCACTCTGTGCATCTCTACGAACTCACACACACAGATATACACAGATAAACTTACTCCACCATTCTCCGCATGTTCTTGCTTTGCGCACACTCACACAAGCATGCACACTTGTACATCTATCTTTGTGAGGACATTAATTGACAAAATGCAATCTCTAGCTCCTTACCTTAACCCTACCTATCAACCCGAATTTTGAATACAATTTTGATTCTGATTTAGGTCTTCAGGTCTAGATTTTGATATTCATTCGCCCCAAAATGTATTTTGTGCATTTGGACACATTTAAAATATATGAATTCCATTGCATAAGATTAAAGAAAATATTTTTTTTTCTAATTTTCTAAAGTGGCTCCTGCAAACAAATTATGCTAGGCAAATGTTTTTTTGTGAAGTATTCCATATATTCAATATTCCAAATAAGAATGGTCATATGGTGACTTTAAGGCACTTATCTAACTTAACACAGCACAGTTCATTACAGTGTTAGTCTGGAGGGACGCTTCTTCAGAGAACAACAACTTCTCTCACTGTTCTCCCCTCACAGGGCTAGATATGAGAATATCTGCTAAAGCAGTTTATAATGAACTACAGAGTCTACGCTTTAACGGAACCTCATGAGAGATAATCATTCACAACAGATGTGATATGTGAACCCAAAGCAAATACAAACAAACACAAGGATATTTCTGAAAGCAAACAGACACAAACAGAACAAGGAAGTCACGCCACACTATCAAAAGCACATGACCCACATAGAAAATTAGGTCAGATATTCCAGACATTGTGATATAGGATTCCAATAGCATCTATAGGATACTGCAAAGATTATTACTCGTCTCACCCCAGTGAGGTCCCTAGATCAATGTAGATGGACTTTATTGATCTTTACTGTAGGTCAATGTATGTGATGATTGGCTAAGGAAAAATGCAGATTGATCAATACAAATACACGGCTGAATAACCAAGTTTCTAGCGTCAAGTATAGCCTATTTTTTTCTGTCCTCACTTAAAGTGGAAATGCTGCACCGTTGGACACAGTCATAACCATTAAGAAAATGTTTGATCTTCGTGCACATCAAATACGTAGGGGAGACTGGAGATGGTTGTAACATGGGCTGAGTTGTAACACTGTTAGTTTAACCACTTTGAAATTAGATACAGAGATGAAATCTCTATCATACAGTCATCATTTTCTGTAGAAGTTGAGTAGAAGTTATGTCTGCATATACAAATATAAGGCCTTTAAAAGACAAAAACAAATTTGAGGTAGAAAAACTAAAATGTTTTTTCATTATAAGTTAATCTGGGATCAGGTTAATGAATATTAAATGACAAAATTGGTATTATCAGCTAAAACTCTTTATTAAATCTCACATTAGTCTCTTATGCTTACCAATGCTGCATTTATTTGATTAAAAATACAGTAAAAAAAACTAATATTGTGAAATATTATTAGAATTTAAAATAACTTTTTTATTTGAATATATTTTAAAAATGTAATTTATTCCTGTGAGGAACAGTTGATCCTTTAGAAATCATTTTAATATACTGATTTGCTGCTCAAGAAACATTTCTTATTTTTTATTAATTTTCAAAACAGTTGTGCTGCTTAATATTCTTGGAGAAACTGTGTATATTTTTTTTCAGAATCCTTTGATCAATAGAAAGTTCAAAAGAACAACGTTTATTTGAAATATAAATCTTTATTGTCACTTTTGATTCAAACGAATGCATCCTTCCTTCTAAAATTATACTGTAATAAAAAAAAAATCACATTGAACCCAAACTTTTGAACAGTAATGTATATTACTTCCCTATTTATTTTTGGACCCAATAAATCACATAAATTCAGTGTATAAGCCATTTGACTGTGAACAAGACTAATATGCACACAAGTGCTCAATGTCAGTTGTTGTGTTATTATTATTAACTTGTGTTTTATTTATTTCAACTTTCCCAACTTACTGAAAATTTGTTATATTTTTGGATTAAAAATTCTTAAAAAGAAATTGGGGTGGAGATCCGAGTTTGATGGAGGTTTATATAAAAATAATTTTGAAAAGTCAATTTTATCAACAAAATAGATGCATGAACTAAATTGGAACACATTTTGTCTACTAGTGTTTCAATCTCATCACCTCTTTTGTACTTGACACTAATTTAGTTAATGGTTGTAGACTGTAGATAACTCTGACGGATTGTAGAGTTAAGGCTTATATATCAAAACAGCTTTAATTTGTAGCAAATGTTGGAAAAATATATCTAAGTTTGGGATAAACTGTACAAAAAAACAAACATGACTTCCTGTCCTCTTTTAATTTAAAGTTGCCCAAAAAATAAAGTTAGTTTAAAACAAAACAACATAGTTTTAAACCCCTTCACATCCACTTGGAATATATTTTAGAGCTATTCTGTAATTTACCACAGAGGGGAGTTTTGAAAAGAACGAACCTTTCCATTCATGTTATTCTTAAGGCTACTCTAAGGGCTGAAATAAAACAGTGCAGGCTGCCTTCCTCCGGATGGACTTCATATGAGCGCGCACACACACACACACACACACACACACACACACACACACACACACACACACACACACACACACACACACACACACACACACACACACACACACACACACACACACAGTTCAAAGCCTCTGACTCACTGCTCTTTTCTGCCAAGCTTACACTACAGCTATTGTGAAGAGTAAACTCTTGGGGGCAAGATCCTTCTCTCACACACACACATAGACATGATTATCTCATTCTGCATCACATCATTATCCCTAATGCATACAGTATGAGCTTTTCAACAGCCCGAGCCACCGTGAAAGCCAGAAGTTTCGGGAGCACCTGCTGACAAACACACACTCATGCAGAGACGCTGAGAGGGGGAGGGGAACTCTGGGATACTGGAAGAAAGGAAGCAAAGCACCCTGAGATTTAGTTACGAGCAACCTGAGAACTGTGGGGGATGTATGTGTGTGAGAGAGATTAAAGGAGAAAAAGGAGTGTCTGACAAATGGAGTGAATAAGGGAGGATAGGTAGGTGAGTAATAGAAAATGAAAAGAGAGCATGGAGGAAGTAATTATATTAAAGTGGACAAGAGAAATACATTTGTAAAAAAGACAGGAAGTTGTAGTGAGAAATCAATGTTAAAATAATAGTTATTTTAATGGTTCTTTGAAGCACCTTCTTGTCAAGACAAGAGTCTGTTTTCTGCTATTGCCTATGTGTTTTTTTGGAAGATCATATTTGTACAATCTCAATCTGTAAACAGAGAAAAGCTGAAGCCCATGGTTTCAGTACATATGTTTTTTTGTTTGTTTTTTTTTTTAACCAGATTTGAGCATGTGCCAATCAGTTGAGTTAAAATGACTTTAAAAGTGACTCTAATAAGTAAATGCCAACAGATCACATTAAAAAAATAGTTAATAACAATTAACAATTAATAACAAAAGTTAGGCGACAGTGGCAAGGAACCCAAACTAGATCAGGAGACAGAAATGAAAAAAAAAAAAAAAAAAAAAAAAAAAAAAAACAGGCTCTGTCGAAAGGGTCAGTTCTCCTCAGGCCAAATGAATAAACGGTATGATTATGATTCCAGGTCAGATTGTGGAATAATATCATTCAAAATATTTCATCCAGCTCCTTCAACTTGAAGATCAGACAAAATCACTCCGGCATTTGGTGGGAGGGAGTTGAAGCTGGTCATAAGCTGGTGTGGAGGACTTGTCAGGTTCTCGTGGTCTTCGCTGAGGTCTTTATGGCTCGTCTTTATCATGGACATTCAGGGCTTGTTGTGGTTGTAGTTATAGATTATGAGGGCACATGAACTGAACAAAAATAATAATGATGTGCACGGATAAATCATTTATAATAAATACTGCAAATTCCATTAAAAAAGTAAGAATTGCCCATTTTGATTTCATGATGACTTTAAAAGACAAAGATAGAGATTTGAGTGCATATTCACTTCCCTGGCCAGTGTTCACATGTTAACTAGTATTCAGTATACCACTCGCACTGTAGGTCTGTTGGTTGGGATTCTGGGATTGAGAGAGGAAGTGTGCCAGCACTGGTGTGGTCACTGCGGTTACAATCCTGCTCAGCCTACCAGTCTTACCCAGGTCCTTGAGTATATGTGTGTGTGTTTATAAAGCTTAGATAAAGACATGCAAAAAATAAATTACAATTGGCTTGTTCCCAAACTACTTCTCTCGTCTCCTCTTTTCCCACACATACTGTTGAAGAGATCAGTGCCAGTGAGCATTTGGAATTAGATGACTCAAATTTTCCTTTCTGAAGATCCTCTTGGGTTGATTAGCTCAGCGTGTGTGCATGTGTGTAAGCCACAGGGCAGCAAACAGGCCAATGTAATACTGTGCCTCCAAACCCCAGGGTACAACTAACAGAGGTTTGTTTTATTCTCTCTCTCACACACACACACACACACACACACACACACACACACACACACACACACACACACACACACACACACACACTGGTTCGCTATCTTTGTGGGGACTCTCCATAGACGTAATGGTTTTTATACTGGACAAACTGTATATTCTGTCTCCTTACACTAAATCTACCCATCACACAAAACTTTCAGAATTTTTACATTTTCAAAAGAATATAATTTAGTATGTTGGGTTTCAATGTTTTATGGGGGCATTCCATAGACATAATGTTTTTTTATACTCTACAAACTGTATATTCTATCCCCTTACACAAACCCTAACCTACCCATCACAGAAAAATATCTGCATTTTTACATTTTCAAAAAACATCACTTGGTATGATTTATAAGCTGTTTTCCTCATGGGTACCAAAAATGCACCCACATGGACAAGGATTTCAGATATTGCCATCTTTGTGGGGACATTTTGTCCCCATAATGTAGGGTTTACCAGGAGACCCGCACACACACACACACACACACACTTCAGTAAACACAATAGTTCTCAAAGCACCTAAATGATTAAATTTTCCTAAGGTAACCTCCAGAGGAACTGCACTGGGCTGTAGTGAATATCCTGCAGTAAACTGGGTTGTGTTATACTTGTAATGTCTCATTTTCATACCATCCCTGGTGACAGTAAAGCAAAAACACAATTACATGAGCTGCAAGGGATGCGAGTCCCACACAGAAAACAACAAAACCAAAAGGTCTGATTTAAAGCCAGAAAAAGAAAGAGGGGAAAATGATGTGTTCTATTTTTTAAACCTTATCCCTTTTATTTTCCGTGATCATTTCCTTCATTTTATTAAATTTGCTCTCTATATTGTCTGCGCATCACCGTGATGACTTCTTCTGTTCGCCTATTTTCTCTTTCGGGCTCATTAAAAATCTATATAGAAGCTGCATACACACACGGCAAACCAGAACCATTTAAAATAAAATACATGGTTAAAATATGACATCAGAAATTTGCTGTTGTTGGTTAGAAAAATATGATTTCAAGAACATCTTCCTTTAGAAGACCAACCAATTAGACAGAGTCATTGTTCTCTAAACTGTCAGGCATCTATTGAAATATTTCTTTGCAAAATCTTTTTTTTTTTTTCTTTTTTTTTTTGTTCGAATCAACAACAGCACATATTTCAGCACGCTTTACAATTCATGCCAAATCAGGAGGATTGAATGAGTTTGCTTGTGGCTTTAAAACTGCATTATCCTCCAAAGAGAGTGTATGTTTGTTCTTCCATTTTATTGAAAACAAAGCTGGAGAACTGCACAGCGATCTGGTGGTCTGTTGCTAAGTTGATGCCAACCCTCCTCAAACAAAGTGTGTGTATCATGTATTCAGATGTGTATCTTCACAATCTAAATGTGTGGAGTTTTTTAGGGATGAGAATCATGACGAATCGACCGATTCTGTTTTTGATTCTTTTAAACTGGTTCTTTAATGGTTCATTAATGATTTTTTAAATAAGAATAAGTATTTCATTAAAACAAACACATTTCCAAATCATGAGATGATTTCAATAATAAATACATTTAAAACAAGTTACAAAAGGCTTTTTTATTGGACATTTTTAAGTTTTCAGCGTTTTTAGAGGCGACATAAATGCTGTTCACAATTCATTCAATGATATTTTCTACTGACATGCATAACGTGCATCTTTAACTACACATTGTCATATAAACAACCCGTCAGTAACTATACTGATTAGTTGATTAACTACAATAACCTATTCACAAGACTCATTTGTTGGGAGTAAGTTTTTATTTAATTTTTATTTTTTCTCTTATGCTCACCATTTTATAATATTGTGAAATATTATTACAATTTGCAGTAACTTTTTTATATTTCAATATATTTTAAAATGTGATGGGGTAAAGCTGAATTTTCATCAGGTTTCAATGTCACGTGATCCTTCAGAAATCATTCTAATATACTGATTTGCTCAAGGATCATTTATTAGTATTATCAATGTTAAAAACAGCGTTGCTTCTTGATATTCTTATGGATTTCCACTCCAGAAAGACCAGAAAGAAAGAAAGCTTGTTTCCAAGTAGGTTAGTTTTCACCTGACTGTATCAGTGTTACATTGTTACATTTCAGCCCTCAGCAATTCCAGCAGAGAGAGAGAGAGAGAGAGAGAGAGAGAGAGAGAGAGAGAGAGAGAGGGGAAGCTGAGAATCTGAGAGTAAGTAGCAGTAGTAGACATGGGATTATGAGGGTTCACACTGGATTTATATCAAATGTCCAAAAAAAAACAGGTTTTTCAAGAGGTGACAATGGGGTGATGGGAGAGAATGAATGAGTGAGTGAGCGAGAGAGAGTGAGTGAGTGAGTGAGTGTGGGAGGTGTGATAGCAGTGAAGTGAAAAACACAGAAAGAGAAAGGTAAGCGCTACAGTCCAATCTCCGGAGATGACTTTGCTGGCCAACCTTCAAAGCACTTCAAAATTGAAAACGTGAATAGAGCGTGATGAGAGAAAGAGAGAGAGAGAGGGAGAAAAAGAAAGGAGAGTGTGAGGAGGAGGATGATGGAGGGAGGGTGAACTTGGCTGTGGATGAGCTCCTGGATTTGAATTTGAAATTGGACACACAGTGGGTCAGTCAGAGATGCCGTGGCATACTGATATCTCATTCACCTCTCCTCTGCTCTTTTCTTCTTTTGTCTCGTCTCCTCTTGCCTTTACTTTTCTAATTCCTCTCACATCATCTAATCTCCTCCACTTTAACCTTATCTCATCTTCTCGCTCCTCTTCTTCCTCTTCATTTCTCCTCTCGTCTCTTGTTCTCTCGTCTTTTCTCTCTTCTCCTCAGCAAGGTTAAGCATGCCAGATGATTTACTGATATTAAGAATCTCTAGAGATTCAACATGTGAGAGACTTCTGCTTGTCATGTTAATACACAGACATGAGGAGAAATCCAGACAGCATTTGAAACGTGCGCACACACACACACACACGCACACTGACCACATACAGACTGCAAATGTGTTTTAAACATTAGTCATTGGGGTTACGGTTCAAAGGGACCATATTCTGCACTTTTGTAGCATTTGGTATAAAAAAAAAGTTTTCTCTTATCTTGTCTCTTATGCTTATTACCAAGGCTTCATTTATTTGATCAAATTTAGCAAGAATATTTTGAAATATTATTACAATTTACAATAACAGTTTTCTATTAATGTGGGGGGTTGTACTGTATGTTATTGTACTCATGATGATGACGTCATAACCATGATATTTTCTAATTGACCCACTTTTGCACCTTATTGTTTGTTTCCACAAACTGGTCTGGGTGGAATAGGGACAGAGCTTTTTCATTTTTTTTTATTCCAAAAGAGCAAGGAAAATCCTGAAAATATGTTCCCTCGAAGATATTTCCTCTGCTTTTTTAACATTCGAATGATGATGTAATGGAGTTTAGACATCTAAAATTACACATCCTCCAGAATCCCAGAAGGGATAAACAGTATGAACCCTGACACTTCAACACACACACCTCAGCGTCACGTCACGTGTCCCCCCACCACCAACCTATAATTATGTGGCCGGCATGTCATGGACTTTCTGCTTATGGTGGAGCCGAATGTGTAAGAACCATTAACAGAGGGATGGAAAGTGCCTCTCCATGCAGAATACTAATATGCTAATTTGACTTTGGCAAAACTGAATGTTTTTCTTTAGCAGCCTGCTGCCACACACACACACGCATGCAAAACAATTGACTCCCACTGACTAAAGAGTGGCAAGGGCGAGTGCAAACGAGAATAGAAGACAATGATTGACAATTGGGAGCGTCTGGCATCCAGGAATGGAAAGAGAAAGAGAGGTCAGGAGGAAGTGATGCGCTGGTATCAGCAGAGCTCCATTGATTGGCTGATGGAGCAAATCCTGCCACATAGATCTGCAGTGCTTTATAAGTGTTTATACAATTAGACTTCATATAAACCTTTAAAACGTAGGCTAACTGTTACAAATGGGTTCATGAATACAAACTGCCTCATATTAACAAAAAATATTTAACAAAAATGTATTTAATGAAGCAAGAAAGAGGTTTGTACACAAGTGAATTTTCCTCAGGTAAGGCTAGCCAGTCCTCCTGTCCCATTTTCACCCCTAAGAGATGGTGTCATATAGGTGGTCGACGATGCCACCTAATGGGTTTACTGTCCCTGCTTAAACCCCTTAATTAAAGAGCAATATGACAAAAGACTGCACTGTTCAATAAAAAAATAGTGAATAACTGGAATTTGGAAAAGGTTTAAAAAAAAAAAAATCTGTCATCATTTAGTCACCCCCATTCCTTTACAACCTTGTATGACTTTCTGTCCTCTGTGGAATAAAAAGATGATTTTTTTTGAAGAATCATGAAGGTGAATGATAAAACTATCATATAAAAGTGGTCCATATGCATACCATTCAAAAGTTTGGGGTCAGTAAGTAAAAAAAAAAAAAAAAAAAAAAAAAAAAAAGTATTACATAAGCAGCACAACAGTTTTAAACATTGATAATAATAATAAATGTTTCTTGAGCAGCAAATCAACACATAAAGATTTCTGAAGGATTGTGTGACACTAAAAACTGGAGTAATGATGCTGAAAATTTAGCTTTGCATCACAGGAAAAAAATACATTTTAATATATATTTAAATTGAAAAACAGTTTCAGTGAATTTGTAATAATATTTCACAATAATACAATTTTTACTATATTTTGATCAAATAAATGCAAATAATTGTGCATATAGTCAACGATAATCCAAGTTTTATGAAGATATTGTGTGAGAAACAGGCTGACATTTGAAAAAGTATATTAATAAATCAAATAATAATCAATAATAAAAATAAATTAATAAAATACCTGAAAAAAGTCATGAGAGTTCATTACCGAAGCTGTGATGTTGGATTGATTAACAAATCATTCTTTTTTGGGTCAGATATTCTAAATAAATCAGATTTTTTTCACAAAGCCAGTCTCACAACAGACCACTGGAGGGGAAGATTATCAGTGAATCTCTTTGTTTCACATAATGTTGTATGGCTTCAGAAGTGCATGAGTCATGTGGACTACTTTATTAAACTCTTATGGTGCTTTTGTGTCCTTTATCATTTAAAAGTTCCAGTTTCCATTCATAAGAGCAACCAAAACATTCTTCAAAATATCTCCTCTGCTATAAATTGTTAAAAAAATATATATAAAAAAAAGTATATCAAAAAATACAATAACATTAGGTGTCCGAGATTTGTCTTTCTATAGCAAGTCGTGAGAATTCAAATGGAATGGTTTTCTAAGCACGAGGCACATACATGCACAAATGCAAACTCAGCCGAATCATAAGATCTAGCAGCGTGAACTTTCTTGATCTGATCTCCTCCACCCCATTAACACGGATCACAGCTTGTCTCACCGAGCTGAAGTACGGCACTCTAATCCAATCCGCAGCAATTAAATCCTAACAGCTGGATTATACAGATCCCCCTGTTCAGTCTGACCTACAGAACCTGAGAGAAACCACCTAGCACACTATACACGCTCGGCGAAGTGCTGACGGAGTTACTCTCTCCATCACAGGACTCACTGGAGAGTCGGCTAATTAACGTCATAATAAAAGTGCCTAGACCGGCACTTTATGAGCCCTTCCAGGATGCGAAACAGAACAAATAGCGTGACTATGTGTGTGCGAATGGTATTCACATGGAGGGAGGTATTGATTTTACAATGTCAGATTAAATAAGAGCTCAATATATGAGCAACAGGCTTATGCATCAGAGGTGCACTGTGACCCTCCTCTCATCCATGTCTTCATCCGAACAAACAGGAGACATGGGCATTAGTGCATCAGTCTGGGAACAGTCTTTGTCTCCCGCTCTCCCTGGAAAGGCCCAAACAGGCCTGTTAAGCTATTGAAGTGTACGCGACACACATGAGAGAAGCAAGGAGGACACACACCAACACACACCCGATGGCTGAGGAACATCCTGTGCCACCTGCAACATAAAGCTTTAGAGGTAGTTGACTGGAACAGGAAGTGACATTTAGCCAGGTATTTTTCTGCATCTCATTCAGGGTTTTTTTTTTTTTTTAACTCGAGTGCAATTCAGCAAGGATATAAATTGATCAAAAGTGAGAGCAAAAACATTAATAATGTTACAAAAGTTTTCTATTTCAAATAAAGGCTATCACAATTTCCACAAAAAAATATTAAGCAGCACAGCTGTTTTCAACATTGATTTTAATAAGAAATATTGCTTATTGTTTCAAAAAGGCATATTAGAAACCTTTCTGAAGGATCATGTGATACTGAGGACTGGAGTAATAGTTGGTGAATCCATCCATCCATCCATCCATCCATCCATCTTATTTAGTGTTTTTTCCGATTTCTTCCTATCTATCTATCTATCTATCTATCTATCTATCTATCTATCTATCTATCTATCTATCTATCTATCTATCTATCTATCTATCTATCTATCTATCTATCTATCTATCTATTAGGGCTGTGCAATTAATTGAATTTCGATTTTCGATTTCGATTTTGGCTCCCAACGATCACCAAAATAGTATAATCGAGTAAAAACGATTATTTTGCAATGTTCTGTTTTGCAAGAACACTCTTATTTTGTCTTGTGTTCTGAATGCACTTCCGCCCCTCCCGAAGCCATAAACTCTCTCAGCTTGAATGTTTAAACTGATAAGACTTAAAGAAGTGAAAATGATCAACTTTAGTTACAATGCAATACTGCCCCAATTGTGCAAGTGACAATTCCGTCATGTCCCGACTCCTAAACGCGAGAGTGTAGTTTCGACGCTTGCTTTGTCCAACCCACTTTGAGAGACAGAGAGAGAGAAGACGCAGCACCGCTGAACACTCACGCGGTTTGTGAAATTGTGTCTTTATGAAAGTTTTAAAATGATAGATTTGATTTTATAATCTGTGTGGATTAATTTAGGCTACTCATACAATCTACATGCTAAAGTGAATCAATGTTTGTGGGGGAATATCCCGCATTATACAGTAAGTGGTAGACCTGCGGGAAAATTAAAATATTTGTTGAAGTATTATCTGTTATATTATTTATTTTAATAGTTCAAAAAGTACAATAAATGTTCAAATTTCAATTTTTTAAGAATTGTTGAAAGGTGTCTTTTTAATAAATGCAACACGTTCCCAAAGTCATGTGAAATAATTGTGTTACATAATCGTGATTTCAATACTGACCAAAATAATCGTGATTATGATTTTTTCCATAATCGAGCAGCCCTACTATCTATCTATCTATCTATCTATCTATCTATCTATCTATCTATCTATCTATCTATCCGAAAGGCTTATGAAAGTTTGTCTTGACAGTTATTGCTTATCTATCTTTCTGTCCGTCCGTACATCTATCATCTATCTATCTGTCCGTTCATCCATCCATCCATCCGAAGTTACATTTAGCCAGGAAGTAATTTATTTGCTACTCATTCAGTGTTTTTTCCTTTTTAACTCAAGTGCGACAGAACTTAAACTTCATGCTTTTAAGAGAATAAAGGCAGTGAGTGCACTCTTAGAGGAACGCTCATGCTGTAATTGGGCAGAAGTTGAATTAGGCGCAGCGTGCTGAGAAGCTGCCACCATCGCTACATTAACTAAGCGTCATGTGTTCAGAAGCAGGGAGAAAGGGAGCGAGAAAGGGCGAGAGGCAGAGGCTGAGAGGGAATATTCATGCCATGAAACAGAAAACTTGATCAATGGCTCCCCCAGTCACCTCGTTAATGAAGAGAGAAGCTTTTATTAGATATGAGTGAAATATTTATAAGATGAATATTTTACAGGCCCACTCTTAGCCAAGGAGAGAGAAAAGGGAGACAGACAGACAGAGAAAGCGAGCGAGAGAAAGAACGACTTCACAAAGGTACGGGTTAAAGAAACCTAACACTTTCGTTTCTTCTCACTTCTTTAACCGACTTTCAGCCTGGTAGTCTTCGGTGACATCAGCCAAAATCTTTCACACCTTCAAAAATCCTCTGCGCTGTACGCCACCCCTTTCTCTTCGCTGTAAAACACCAGCTAACCCTCATCTGCCGGGATCACTCTGAATATATTAAATTAAAGCTACTCTACGGCTAGAATACATTACATTAACAGTACAGGAGTGAGACGGAGTGCTTTCACTCGGAGGGAAAGTGCACCGCAAGGCACTTGATCAATTGGTTCAGAGTGGAGACTGTATTAGTATTGTTTTCGAACGATATAGCTAAAAGCAGTGAGAGACGGATGGCTGATTTCAATTGTCCCGCTCCTTAGAAGTATAGATTAAGGCCAGAAGTATTGGTAAATGCATGGCCTATTTATCTATCTATCTATCTATGTATCTGTCTGTGTCTGTCTGTCAGTCTGTCTATCTATCTATCTATCTATCTATCTATCTATCTATCTATCTATCTATCTATCTACGTATCTGTATGTGTGTCTGTCTGTCAGTCTGTCTATCTATCTATCTATCTATCTATCTATCTATCTATCTATCTATCTATCTATCTATCTATCTATCTATCTATCTATCTACGTATCTGTCTGTGTGTCTGTCTGTCAGTCTGTCTATCTATCTATCTATCTATCTATCTATCTATCTATCTATCTATCTATCTATCTATCTATCTATCTATCTATCTATCTATCTATCTATCTATCTATCTATCTATCTATCTATCTATCTATCTATCTATCTATCTATCTATCTACATATCTGTCCGTGTGTCTGTCTGTCAGTCTGTCTATCTATCTATTTGAAAGGCTTATGAACCTTAAAACTTTTGAAAGATTTTAAATATATATATATATATTATATATAGATATATAAAATTATTGTCCAATCATTGCATTCGGTCTGAATGCAATGATACGATGCCCTACCTGCCTGTCAACGTCTGTATTTCCATACCATCACACGAGTACCAGAGTACTTCCCCCATATTCATGGCTGTGGTAGGAACCAGCCAAGAGTGAGGAGTTGGGGTAGTGGAGGGATGCTGAAAACTGTTGAGGAACATACAGTAGGTGAGTCGACTGTGTGTATATATATATCTCCTCTCATGCTGATAGGATAGACGTGATAATCGCTGATGACATGTTGATTGGATAGATCATTTGAACATGATCCTCCCGAACTGTGTTAATGAAGCATAATTTCGTGACTCGAATTTATGGGAGGGAAGGGGGATTTTATGCTTTCAAAACTAGTTCGCTATTGCTAGCCTCTACGAAAATTGCCTACCCTACCTTTAAATCAACATCCCTACATTCAAATTCAAATTGCAATTTTGCAATTCCCATTTTGTTTACTACAGTACCTCATTTCAAATTCAAGTAAAATTCAGCAAACAAAAGCATTTGCTCCAGCTTTTGCTCCAGCACAAATAACCTCAAATTACCTCAAATTGTGGTGCCACATATTGAGCGTGAAATATTCAACCACGTTAAAAATAAATGCACTTTGGACAATCACATAAATGCGCAAAATCTGTGCTTAGTTTAAGCATTTAGGGAAACAATTATCTGACAAACAGTGTCAGCAAGTGCAGTAAATGTGTGAAGATGGAGAATGCTTCAGAAGACTTATTGCATGTTGTACTTAACCAATCAATGTTATTAACATTGTAAATATCCAAATACACATTAACCAAGGGTTTACAAATATACAGTGTAAAATATCAAAACCTGAGTAGCAGAGTACAGAATGAATAGTGTAAAACATGGGAATATTTATACAATCTAGGATAATTATTATTATGGTAACATGGTTATTTAAACCCATTTATGAAGACATTTTGGAGAAAAGAAACATAGGAAAAGACATGAAAATTGTAAATTGTTCTTTTCAGCATCTCATCTCCCTCTCTCTCTCACTTCACATCAATATTCAAGCCCTCTCTCACACTGGACCTTCTAACATCTCTTGGACTGCAGCTTCTGACCTGGTGTCATCACTTAAGCTGTTTAACTAACCCTATAAACCACACTCCAACACAAGCACACACACATAGATGCAAAAAAAAAAACACTTGCAGATTTACATGCACAATCCCACAGATACACACACAGATGCAAAAATCACTCGCACACACTACAGTCACAAACCCAGAAACGGTGTGACGACATCTGTAGATACTGTGACACACTGTCTCGTGTCACATTCTCCCGAGAGCATTGCTGACATTTTGCCTCTACCTATGTGTATGTGTGTGTGTGTGTTTGGATATGTGTGTGCATGTGTGTGTGTCTGGGCACTGTTGCTAAACCTTTGGCAGTCTTGTGCCAGTCTTGGACGTGATGCGTGTTTGTCTGTCTGCTCTGTCAAGGTCTCACCCAGGCAGGCTTTGCATACACACAGACACACACTTTGACATCACGGACACTGGCACAAGGATTCTGATGCTTGCAGCATGCATGATTGTTACCGAGTTGTTTTTATTACCTTAATCTATTCCTATGCCACAACCAGGAGTTTGTGGGAGATATAGTGCGATAATAACGAGAAACCTAAAATACACATGTTTGAGATGTCTCGCCTCTGTTGTTTTTGAGAACGTTCAGGCCGAAAGCACAGAAGATGCCTCGCTAGCAGTTTTATTCTGGAGCGTTCCACTTCACAGAATCTACAAAGACAACAAAAACGAAAGGAGAGCTAGTTAATCTGAGCTGTTACATGGCTGGATTTGACAGGCCGTTTGCTGAACGGGGCCACATAATCCCTGTAGAGGTGTTCGGCCTCAGCTATGTTCAGAAAGTGTGTCATCAGGTGCTCACACAGACGCACAAAGACAACCGAACACAAACAAACACTGTGCTGTTATCCCTGGCCACGTTTTCAGACGAATATTCTTCACAAGAGCTCATTGATTCTTTGATTCAGGAAAACAGATAAAGCAATCATTCTACATAAAGGAACAAGCTTTAGAAAAACAGCTTTAGAAAAAATTAAGTAAACATTAAGTAATGTAAATCACAAGTAAATATTCAATTAAAGTATTACATTTTAATTCTTCAAAACGAGTTGAATATGGCACTAGAAATCAAACAAAACAGACTGACACTTGTCAAATTAGTTAAATGTGATAGCATTAAACATTTTTAATCATTCTTATTGATTAAATACAATAAAACCAACCTATTAATTCAATGAATATTCTATAAATGTATTAAATATGATACAATTTTGTAAATAATATAAAATACACTATATATATATATATATATATATATATATATATATATATACACACACACACATTTCGTAGGGTTGTTTGAGATGTGCTAATGCTGAACCATGGAGCAGTCCTTTCAAAAGGCCTGCAAAAAGTTCAAAAAGTACAAATAGATTACAATAGCATTTTATATTCCCCAATAACCTAAAGACTATAATGAACAAACTAGGGCCTGTTACTTCAAGCAAGCACAAGAAATTCAATACAGCGTTCAACCTTTAGCCTCCATAGAAGCTAATTACGTTGAACAAAATTGGAGACGTTTTACACTTGCAGGCATCGTTTGCAAAAAACCCCGCAAAACTCTGTGCTACAAACAGCAAATTGTACTGTAAACTTACAAAACGACTGCAGAGGTGCTTTAATTGATTTTCTTTGCAATCATAATGGAGGGAATTAAAGGGAAATGATAACCGCCAGCGTGTGTGCTATTGAGCGGAGCGATTCCAGGAGTGCTTGGGCGATGCTTTATTACTGCTCATAAGCTCAAGGTCAGATGAAGAAGATGAACTGCTCTTGCCTACCATCCAGCAGCAGACTAATTCATCATGCTGATACCCCACTCTGAACCTGCTCCCTTCGGGATGGGCTTGCAACACTCGCTCGCTCTCTCTTGCATGAGCACACATTCACATGATCACAAGGCCCTGTAACTGCATGGAACAGGTCACTGGAGGACCAGTCTACTGGGAGAAAGACAGAGTAGTGATTGGACGCAGTTTGATTGTGTTTTGTTTGTGTGTGTGTGTGTGTGTGTATATCACACAATGTGCAGATGTGTGTGTGTGTGTGTATGTATTGGAGGTGTGGAGAGGTGTTCAATCTGTGTGAGATGTAAAACTGAAGAGGCAGGGACAGTGGGACAAATGCCACCGTTTTGAACAGAGGGAGAATCAGGTTCACTCTCATCGGGAGAGCTTCAGTAATCACGGTGAATACTGAAGAGGTTATTATTGTTTCTTAAACTGCACAGCGTAATGACTCATTTCTCATGCTCTCTACTCATCAGTAATTAAGCAAACTAACCTCGGCATTACTGATGCGCTTTGATGTTCTCATTTCCTCTCATCACTGCTGTCTGCCACAACCGGGACTAGACCAAATGCATTTTCCTGCTGAAAAGACCAGCATAGCAATACCATGTTGTATTTGAGTGTGTTGGAAGTTTGTTGCTCTCACCAATCTACAAAAAACAGCTTACTCTTACAAAAAATAAGTATACCTCAAGGTGATTTTATTAAGTATACTTTATGTAGTAAGTATACTGATATCAATAGTAGTATACTTTTGTGTATTATTTATTTCAGTGCTTGGGACTTAATTGGTCCACTTTTTAGTGTATGAAATTATACTTTAAGTGTAACAGTAGTAAACTGAATACATTACTAGTTTACAACTGTTTTTCATTTGTACTGCAACTACAAGTGTATATTTGTAGATATACTGATAGTTTACAAGTCAAATACTTGTAGCACATTTTTTTTTAGTTTATGAAAGTACACTTTGAAGTAGGCTATACTCCCAGTAAACAACTGAATTCAAACAATGAATTTTTATACTTGTAATATTCCTTTAACTCTTGATCATTTTCACAAAATTTTCATGGCCCCCAGAATATTTTGTTGTATGAATATCTGACCATACAATATATCAAAAGAAAGAACAGAGCCTCTGCTTTTCAACAAACATTTTATTCTAGCTCCATGCATTTTTTATCAATACTTGAATGTTGGAGAGTTTCATAAAAAAGCAATATGTTGTAGTCTTTTTTGTCAAAGACAACTTCTGGATCCGATTCAGAAGGATGATCAAAACATAGACAGGGTTCGTACACCTTTTCCAAGGTCAAATTCAAGCACTTTTCAAGCACTTTCAAGGTCCATTCCAAAGCTTTTTCCAGCACCTTACACCACCGTAAATTACATACCAATACATGGTCAAAATAATTATTTAGGGTTTTCATCACATTAAAAGAGATAATGCTATAAACAGCCAAAATTGTGTTTCGTAATAGCAGAAGGATGAGATAT